>NW_013952554.1:177172-224427 GCF_001266775.1 Austrofundulus limnaeus
AACACTTGTTTGCCAGCCACCAAATAAAAAAAACAACAACTAATGGAAGAAGAGGAATGAAATAATGGCAAGGAGGAAAACTGATAAAAAGAAAACATGTACTAAATRAAATGTTTGACATGATTGACAGTGATGGGACTTTTAAAAAGCGGAACCAATTTTCGTCCAATTGACGAGCCACCAGTTGCAAAAACACAAACACAGATAAAAGCTTTTGTCAATATAAAAACGCACTCAGCACTTAAAGCTGTCCAGAAGACCATCCAGTCTCTCCTCAACGTGTCACGTGGAAACTTGAAATCAACATTGTGTTTCCTTTAATAGCCTTCAGTTTGTTTTGAATGATACAAAGTCTATTGGAACAAATGGGAGTCCACTTTTATTCATTTTATAACCAAATAAAACACAAAGGATATGYACAGCTTAAAATACAACAGAAAGTGTCAGCTATATGTAAGTCTTAGACACTGACAAAGGATAAGGAACACGTCTGACATTTAAAAACAGCATCCTTCAGCAGCTTCAAGAAAATTCTCTATAAATCTGTATCCTAAATGTCACCCAGTTCTTCTGCTGGAAGATGTTCTAACTGACTCATCTGGCACTCCATCAGCTTTCTTTGCTGATGTTGACTTTGTTGCTAAAGCAGCAATGTTCGACAACTGTTSTATATTGTCTCAACATTTTGGAGACAAAGCTAGCATCATTTACCTTCCCTGAACAAGGACGTGTCCTGGTACGAAGACATTTATGAGTGTTGCTCAAATRCAATGAAAACTCRYCTAAGATTATAATTTTGATCACAAAAACCTTAAATAGCACTATACAGTATATACACTGATAGTTGTTAYTGCCAGAAACAATCAGAACTCACTGTACAAAATGCTCYTTTTTATTTATTCTCATTGTGGAACAATACTGAAGACACAAACTAGGCAAAATGTATATTAAAACACAGAAAATGCKCTTTAAAAAAGCATGTTTACCAAAGGTTAGCTTAGGTTAAGAGTATGTCATGGTCAAATGGACCACAGATGTACAGTAACTTTGACTTTTTTTTTACATCAATGAAAGTAATTTTTCAATAAATGTCAACTGTATTCTGTCTAATTCATCATGTTTATGAGAGATTAAGGAAACGGAAATAGATTTGTGTGAAGTTTTCCCACGAAAACAGAGGAAGTGGGCATTATAATCAAATTTAATGCACTTAGTGGGACCAGTATTCATTTTCTTTAAGAGCATAATGATCCAAGACACTGAAAAGCCAATGCAAGGAGAGTTTAACTGAAAACAGGGCAAAAAGAGGAGCCAGATGATGTAGCTTTAACAAACACCAGACTTAAACCCAACTGACTGACAGAACTGAAAATAAAAAAGAGAAGTCCAACAAATGGTCGACATGTCAACATTATCTATGTAGACTGCCGGAAAACCATTTATATTTAATTACTCCAGTGAAGCTAAAAGCAAAGAATAAAGCAAACTGTAGAATTCATTGTAAAACAAAAACAACAACAAAAAAAAAAAAAAAAACATATGCAGTTGATTATATGTTTCTGATCTTTTCTTTAGGTGTATATTTGCTCACATAAAAAAACATAGTTTGATAGCCTGTCAACTGTGCAGTATGCCTCATTCGACTACAGCTGAACTATTTAGTTAGTATTCAGTGGTTAAAATCTATGAAAATCACTAATTAAGCCTAATTGGTTGAGCATGTTGGCTCATTCCCTGCTGTTTAATTGCAGTAAAGTTATTTTACCTGCTAACAATGGCTGTGAGAAGAATGTTTCTTCAGGCTGAAGCTCTGGCTTGTCTGGTGAGTTCGTTGAATAACACGGCAGAAATTAAACCAAGTCTGGTCCTAATAACAGATTTTCTCCCCAGATCAGATCAGATCAGAAGTGAAAATAACTTAAAATGAAAAATGTTTAATATTGTGTTAGTTATTTACAAATTCTCCATTTCACGAGTTTCAAAATGATAATTTGTTGAAATTTGACCAGACAAGGTATTTTGTTTATTTTTAACTCATTTTTAATGATCTGAAGTGACATCAGGAGTTTTAGCTGTGTATTTTAAAAAAAGGGGGGGCTTTCCAAGCTTCAAATTTGGGCTGCACAATATATCGAAAATTTATCTTCAGTAAATCAGTAAAAATGTGCTATTTTAGTTACTGTGATCTCTAGATGTGTCTTTATGAACTCTGTTAATCTCTATGACAAAAAAAAGTATTTTTGTGTTTTTTTGCTTTGCAGCCGGTGCTCATTCAGACTCATTTTGCAGCACGGGTCACATATTTTCTGTCACTGCACTGTGGCTTCTAGAAATTTAGACAATTATAGTTTATTTAAAGCTCATTTAAAGAAATTGTGCTCAGTTGTGTCAACACAGAGTCAAGTTATTTGGCCGTCTGCAGCCACCTGTCACTTCTGTCTGCTGCCATTTGTCACTGTCTTGTTTCCAGTTCTCTAACTGATTTTTTTAAGGGTGTCTGGTATGAATTATAACTTCATAAACTTTCTGCTTAGCTTTTTAAATTCAGTGTGCTTATATTAACTTATTTTACTTTCAGAAGCTGTAATAATTCAAGTCTTTGTTTTTATATATTGTTTGTAACGTTATTTTAATGAAAATTTGTCTTTGTAGTTATTTTTAACAATATGAACTGTGCCCATCTACTAAACTAATAAAGTTGATGTTAAATAAATCAGGCGAGCCAGAAGACGGGAGCAGCATGTGAATATGTTGGCTGGAAAGAGAAATGACTTATTTGCTGGGAGAACAGGAGCATTGGGAATAATAGAAAGGACATAAATTTGACATAAAGCAAGCCAGGCTTTGAAGATGATGACTGGAACATGTTGCATCCAGTACGCCCCCTTTAGAAATTTATAGTCTCCCACTTTAAAAAAGTTCTGTTGAAACATTTAAACCAGGTCTGTCATTAGTTTATTTGCTGAATACATCAGCTGTCATAAGGTAACTTTTATCTGGTGTCCCCGATGCTGTGTTCCAGCCGAATGTCAGGCACACCCTCGTGTCTTGGTATGCCTCCGTCAACAGTGACTGGGCTGTGGCGGATTGCTGTGGTCTGTGTATGAGCCATGTACAGTCAGAGGGCASTCTTCCTGTAATGCCTTTTTGCTAAAGATAATGTGTTCTGCATCTCCACTTAAGCCTGTAGGAGGAATTTGAGCCTGCCCTGCTCTGCTGGAAATCAAAACAGAGTACTTAGAGGGACATTATCCACACACACACAAAGCTCTACGCCCAAAACAAGAGAAAATAGGTGGCAGTAATGCCATCGGCACACCTTGCAGAAAAGTGGAGAATCCAAATATGTAGCGTTTCTAGGAAACTGAAGCTCTTTTCACTGGATTCTCGTGATAAAGTCAGTGTCTTGGTCACACAGTGCTTTCATACACAGTGGAAAACTGGCTTCTTTGTAATCTAAACACACAGTTTAGAGTAAACACAGCACTATTGTGTGTTTGTGTAAGTGGCTACACGAGGGAAGAGGGCTCAAATGTACTTGTTTTAACACAGGCAAGATCAGCTTTTAAATGTCAAAACCTTAAACTAAAACCTGTGGGCATTAAAGTGAATGAAAGCTTATAAAGTTTTCAGAGCTATACAACTTTTTTTATATACAAACAAGTAACAAAAAAAAACTTTAGGCAAAACTTACCATTGTTGGATGAATCCTTGCTGTCGGACACCTTTCTCAGCGCTGACATGATGGCATCAGAAGGAACACGGGGACTCTCTACATATTTGGGCTTCCTGACTGGACCTGCCAGCAACAAAATTAAAAAAACACACACACACAAAAGGACGAGTGAGATAGAGCGTCCGACAGACTCGCAAAACAAGAAAGGATGAGGTAGACTGAGAGAGTTCTCACAGAATTAATACATTCCAGATGGGACGAGAGATGAGACTCAGTGGTGTCTTCGTTAGGCAGGCTTGGCTGCACCTCGGAGCTCAAACAAAACTCACACACACTGAAAGCTCTCTCTACGCCGACAGCAGCTCAGGTCTGCCTGACAGCCCTGAATCCTGTCTGCATGGCAGGAGACTTCCAGTAAAACAGTGCTCGCTGGCTGTGGGAATGTAAACTACAGCAGGAAACCATAACAATTAGCCTCTTAGTGAACTAAAAACGAGCGCTCAGACACACACAAACGCACTGTTGGAAATGCAAAAGAACTCATTTACTGACAGTGTGCGTAGATGTTCATCTACCTACTCGCTGCCTCGTAAAAGCATGTCCTATTTCTGCAAAAACCGCTACATCATGTGGATAGATTAAGGTCTAGGTGTACTGATGCGAGTCAGATGATGCATGTGGGACAGTTTAATGTGCTCCAAGAAATGCCCTTATGTTTAGTAAGGACTTGTCTTTGTGCAGCTGCTTTGTTCCCTCCGCTTACACTGTGCCAGTGTTAGAAAATCCTTTATTGTTCATCCATGACGTAGCTACTTCTGCTAAATATCTGCATTTAAGYGTGGAAAAGTGGTCCCTGTTGTCTGTGATAAAAGACCATTATAATAAACTCTACAGGGATTAAAAATAATGTAAATCTATGGATTGGTAGAAAAAAAAAGCCATTCTTAAAAGCCACATAATTGTTTGTAGAGCGAGATCCAAGAAGCACACTAGTCTAAATATTAAACCATGAAACACAAACCATTGCCCTGGAAACTAGCTGTTTGCCTTTTAGGTTCTTTACTTAGAGCCAACATTTCCCCGTGGAAAATATAAATTCCACAGTCCAAACACAAACATTAGGAAGCAGAAAATAACCTAGAAACAGGAGATGCCTGTATGATTTAGACCCTTAAAAAGAGAATGCTTTCCACTGCTCCAGTCTTGAACTCCTGTAACCAACCCTCCTTTTTTCCTCCAGAGTCTTGTTATCATTCTGTATATGAAACCTCAATTACAAGTTACAGCACGGAAGGGTGAAAGGAGGCGATCATTCCCCATTATCACATTTGTTAACCAGCCACTCTAATTTCAAAGAAAAATTTTCTGAATCAGAATGAAGGTGAACTCTTAAACCAGCCCTGCTTGATGCACAGTGCCATCTATGGATATGTGAGCTGAAATGCATAGAGAGGAACAGCTACAGTATTTGCACTTAAACTCCTCTTCAAATGTCAAAGCCTAAATCTGAATATACATGTCTGTCAGAAAAGTGCAAAAGAAAGAAGGCTTAAGGTGCAAGAACGGGGAAAAAAGAGGACAACGTGGGGAACTGCAGATTCTTTGGTTTGTAGATGGATGCACAAAAGAACAAAAAGCATCTCCTCCAGTAAAGCCTGTTATTTGACAAACAAAGACAAAGTGAGTCCTTTTGATAGTCAGGCACAAACTGTTATCCAGGAGTCACATGGCTCCAATTAAAGTGGGACTACAGAGAGAGTGGGCTGTTTGTGAGACACTTGGTTCAGGTAAATATCCTGTGCAAAACTTGTCTGGTATGTTCTGCTGCCTGTTTTTTAATTAAATCAACATGAGGCATAGTTGCAATAATCTAAACCATATGCTTAAGTTCATATCCAGTTTAGGTCAACTGAAAATAAGATTCACACGTTTAATGACAAACATGTGGCTGGCTATTAGAGGTGATTCTGGGCTAAAGCCTAATACAATTGGGGAGAAAGGTAAAAAGGTCTTCTGCCAGGACTTTGATAATCTAAGTGCCAGACAAGGCTCTGAGGACTTCCTACTTCATTCAAAATCTCATTTCAAAATTTAACATGGTGCCATTACCACTTTGCCCTTTTAGATGGAGGCACTGACGAATAAGCAATTGCAGCTCATAACAGGCATGGAAAGGTCACAGAAATGGAAGCATCAGACATATGACCCCTGAAGGACAGAAACTAGACCCATCCTTATTCAACACACTTAGGCTGCAAAACCTACACTGTAAATCTATTTATATGAACATAAATTAACAGATACACTTAAAGCACAGRACAACTAGCATAACCATAAATTTAAATATATATATATATATAAAAGAAACAATGGATGTATTTTACCCAAGGACAAAATTGAACTTGATCACATCCATATTTGCATATCCATGACATAAATTCATTCCTTGTTTAATGTCCGAGTTGTCTGAGCATATTTTACACAGAATGGTTTTATTTTGTTGTTCTTCAAAGACAAAAAAAAGGCTAATGAGATCAAGACAAAGCCGACACAGATTAAAAAAAAGTAGTAAAAAGCAGAATAAAGGAGCTTTGGGTCAGCAATACTAAAGGAAAACAACAAATAATAAAATACCAGCTGCAAACATTTGGCAGACACTACATCCCTGTTACTATGGTTGTATGGAAATGCTTGTTAAACAAACAGGATGAAAGGCAAGTAAACAGAGAGCAGTGAAGAAGATGGATTAAGGAGGAAAATAAAAAAGGGGGAAAGAATGTCTCTGGGGTAAAGCAGCAAGGTGTGCTTGTGACTGCAGAGGACTCAGATATTCAGAGTCAGGCATCCATAACCAGCAGGCGATCAGTCAACAGGCACATGCACACATGTGGATACATACCAAGCAGCTGAATACCAACCATCAACTTACAGTCCAGTCAAAACCCAAAGAAAGAGAGGTTTGTTCGTAAATAGGAAGTGATCGTGGCACTTTTCCAACATTCTTCAACATGGACTCTGACTTCTTCACATTTCAGCTCATCAATGAGGCATCAGTGACTCTTTGTGTTGCCAAAAAAGAATGAAAGCAGCCTCACAACAGTCATTCTGCTCAGAGATGTAAAGAGCTCGAGTCAAAAAGGGGGAAATTAAAATAATCAGGCAGAAACTGTAAGAAGAGACTGGTACTCTGAATACTGCAAGACAAATATGGAAACATGTGATTCGTGATGAATGTTCCTGGTGAAATACAAAATATTAGGAAAAGTATCAGCATCGCAAAAAGTAAAACAAATTTATGAAAACAGCTAGTTTATTAATAATTGGCTAGCCACAGGAACATCAGCAATGATGGTTTTCAGTACTGGTACCTTAGGCAAAAAAAAAAAAAAAAAAAGACTATTTGGTATGTCATTGTAGAGGGAGTTCCACGTGATAAAGAACCAGAGCTGGAGGTGAGTCAAGTGCACTGAAGTGGTGAACTGGATAGTAGTTTTCAGAGTGCACTCATCACAGGAACCTTTCAAAAGAGGCCTTGCAGCCTCACAAGGTCTTTTACAGCACAGCTCATAGAAAGGCATCAATATTCCCCCGAGGCTGCCTGGTTTCTGTCAAAACCCCTGAGCTGACTTCAGGGGAGCTCACCTCAAAGGCACTACAAGGGGCTTGGAGCAGAGTGTCTACCCTCAAGACTACGCTGAAAACTAAAATGTGCTCTTGTAGAAGAAAAAGCTTGTTTTTGATGTCATTTCAAGAAAATCCCAAAACAAATATCTGTCTGTTAAAAGAGGTGGTTTTGCTAAAGCAGACAATGTCCTTGAACATGTACATACTGCTGTTGACTGTTTTACTACACAAATAGCAAAAAATAATAAAATCCCACCACCACAGCAGTCTGGCTTCTTTTTTTTTTATGATCGTATGTTGCCATAAAATATTATGTGATGCTTTGCATACTGGCACAATCAGAATCAGTTTTGTATCGGCATCTATAACCCTTAAAAGTAACATGGAAAATCACTAAGAACAATCTCTAACAAAATTTGCATTTCCTGCAAAAATGCTGTATGAATTTTTATTGTGAAAGTTTTTTGCTGTAAGTTGCTCAAGTCAAGTCAAGCAAAAGTAGCTAAAATTAGCGAAACAAGTTAAAAGTAGCAGAAACAAGTTGAAATTTGGCAGACTGTGGAAGGAGAGAGAAAATAATTAGTAGAAAAACATGAAAATAAGAGCAAAAAAGTCATACTTTGATGTAAAATAGATAGAATAGCTGTAATTAACACAAAGCTTTTAAAATAGCTGAAAAAGCAGAAACTAACAAACAAGCGGAAACAGCATGTTTGCTGAATCAAGCAGTAAGAATTACCACAATAAGGTGAATTTGGCTGAAATAGCTCAAAAGTAGAGAAAAAGGCAGGTGGAATTACCAGAAATCAGCTGAAAGAAGCTCAAAATAATAATAATAATAATAATGATAATAATTAGCCGAAAGAAGCTAAACAAAGCACAAAACAGTTAAAATTAGAAGAATACCTGAAAGGAGCAGAATGATAGCTGAAAAAGCAGGGAGGAAAATTAAAGTAGCAAAAAAGAATCTAAAAAAAGCTGAAATCAGAACTAAGATGACTATAAAGGAACCAGAACAAACGGTAAAAATTAGAGTAAACATTTAAAAACAATTAAGGGTTTTAAGGAAGTTGAAGGTTGTTGAATAGCACAAATATTGTGTAATGAGTTTGACACAATAAAAAAAATCTTATAAATTTAGAGCCATTCACACAAAGTTGTGGCAAACACTTGAACAAGCTGTTAAGACTAGAAAAAAGTCTTCCTTTCAACTGGTTAAGTAGTGCAACACTGAAAACGGATGTCTTCAATGTCTGAGATGCTAAGTAACCTATTACAACCAGTGGAGGTCACTGTGGACATACCCATGAGACCTTTGAGGTGGAGCTTTAATTGACTTTTTTTAAACTCCTTTTATGATACTAACAGACAATTTAAGATAGAAGTTTGCATTTTTGCAATAATATTTGACCAATATAGTTTGTCCAAGCATGAAGGAAAAACAAAAGACAGATATATTCAGATGTGTGTATTAGACCCAGGGGGGGTCTTTTGGTGGTTTGTAAACAGACAGTAATGTGTAGGTGCTGTTCGACACATGTCAGGGGTGCTGTGTTTCATGGTTAAGCTCTGGGCTTAGCTGATCAAAGCCGCAGCACTCAACGCCACCAGATTCTGCGGCTCAGGCATCCGTCACACTCCTAATTAGCTCGATGTTTTCCTGTTGTCCTCTGAAGTTTTCATGAAAAGAACAGCCGCTAAATTGGAGCCTTCCCATACTGCAATAGATTATCCAATGTGTCAGGAAATGAATCCCAGCCGCAATTTTTTTTTTCTCGTAATTTGTGGAACCACTTCTGTTCAGAGACAATCGCCGTAAAGTGGGCGGGAGATCAAAAAGTGCAATAAAAAGGATGCAGCCGTAAGTCTTAAAAATGCTGATGGTTAAACTTGAGGAAATCTCTAAATTATAAAATAGCTAACAAAACTAACTTAAATCTTATGATTTTAAAACATTGACTTAGGTTAAACAAAATCTCCCTTCTTTAAAAGATTAATGTTTTTTTTTTTTTTACCAAAGTAATGGTTTTTAGGCCTATTTGGACTTGGAATTATTATGCCTGACCCAAATACCAACAGACAGTAAAATGCATCCTGAGAAATTGTGTGGTGACACATCAAGTAAGTATGTAAGTGGTCCTTCAATGTCACTCAGGATGACTTTGGATTCAAACTGCTAAACAAATGTACAGTATATAAACATCTCCATCTCCAGCAGGTATTCCTTTAGGCATTATGTCCTGACGCATCTCAGTAATCCAGATAGAAAAATCAAAAAGAAAAATATGCAAGTCCTCTGGACGGGTTCTTCTTTAATGGGGTTCTTTCTTTTATTAAAGAAGAACCTGTCCAGAGGACTTACCTATTTTTCTTTTTCACTTTAGGCACCATCATTCAGAAATGGGCCTGAAATGGCAATCTGCTGTATAAAACACCAAAGTTTCTTTCAAATAACATTCATAAACTGACATGTTCCCACAACACTAAAAAGCCAATCCTAAGAGACCTTCTTCCCACGTTGATGCCATGTCTGTAGTGACTGGAATGTGACGATGAAGTCCAGTGCTGACAGCCTGGCTCAGTAGCAGCGATAGGTATAAACTCGAGCTAGCAAGTATTTGAGAAGTGGGGGTGGGCTTTGGGGGAACTTGCAGTGCTCCACTCTAACGAAAGGCATTTCTGTCACTCTGCTGATCCCGTGATGCCCTGACTTTCCCCCGTTTGGCATGTGTGAATTACCAAAAAAGACCCTTTAACACAACCCTTTCAAGCCATGTCTGAGACACCTCCTTCTCAAATTGGTGTCATGTGTGAAATGTTGAGACAGACTGGTGGGTGAGGTCCATCCAGTGCTGTTGGAACCCTGAGCCTGTAATGGATGTAGTCACAGACCTGAGTTGGTGAGTATGTGTGAAGTAGGGTGAAGAATGCACAGTAATCCATGATGCCAGCTTCATGTGTACAGATCACAGATCTTTCAGGAACGTGGCCTATTTAATTAAATCATGTTTGAACAACAAAATATAGTTAAAAAAGGAGCGATCATAAAGTAAAATGAACTAAAAGCAAATAAAACTGGTTCACAAGAGTTTTTTTTATCAATAATCTGTAACTAATGTCTGCCAGTGTTCCTGCCTCTACTAATAATAGTTGTTTTGAAGGTGGGGGCTACTGTTATGAAATTTGTGTTATGACTGTCTTAAAATAATTCCGGCTAACACGTCAAACCAACCTAGGTCAGTCTTTTTTTTCATATAATCATCAGGATAAAATGAAACACATATTTRTTATAGTGCTATTCACGTACAATAAAGCAGGCTTGTATTGAATGATTTAAACCCCCTCCAAGGAAAAAAAACACGACATTAGAACCCATGCTGATTTCGTCACAGAGCTGAGATCTTTTCTGCAGCATGTGTTTAATAACTGGAAGTGTGAACTATCCCCCTCTGGGTTTTCACAGTCACCTGTGAGGACAGTGTAGAGAAGACGTCCCCTCCCCCAATATCCTGTCACTAGAAGCCCTCCACCCTATTTCATCGGTCCATTATTCTCTCCTTTCCATGCCTCATAGCACACAAAGAGGAATATGCCTTTAATGAGCATTCACCTTCTTCTGTCCCCAAGGCCCTTTTCACCTTCACCAACCTTGTCTCTTCTCTGAATCTCTCTCTCCTTACCTTTATGTCTGTATGAATTCATCAGCACTTTATTTAGCAGGTTGATTAGCCCGTGCCACTCCTGAGATAACCGAACAGGTTTCTCTTGAATTTATTAACTGTCTTTATTTACAAGTAAGCATTTTTCTCCAATTATGCATTTAATTTACTAAGAACATTTGCATAATGTTGTGCACATTATCACAATTTTAGATGTATGGGTTCAAAAATGCACATTTAATTATGTGATAAAAATCACAGATGGAGAGCATAAAGATTAGAGGACAAACATGACTGCAAATACAACTGTTTCATTCTCCAAAATGTAACTAAATACAAACACATTACCCTAAAATCTGAAAAATCTGGCATTAAACAGAGACCATAAACATGAACAGTTTGAATAAGGATGCTATCAACTTCCCATCAACCACTCTTTACACTAAACACATCAAAGCTTCAAACACTCTAAACAATAGCTTGATACCCCACAAATGTGTGCCACATGTGAGTCAGGGGGCCCACAATGATCACTTAAAGGGATTTCTCCCATCTTTGCCAAGCCTCCAGGAACAAAGATTCAGGTTGAAACAAGCCAAGTTACAAAAGGTATTCCTGGCTTTGAAGCTCTACACAGCTGGTGACAATATTTCCAACATTTTAGACGGAGGAAGTTCTGAAGGATTTGGACGCAGTGTAAACACACGCCTATTACCAGCCGCTGGAGCATAAACAGTGCAGCTAAAGAGACCTCTTCTTAGATACAAGCTGATCAAAGACAGGGATTAGGAGACGAAAGCAATCAAAATGAGCTCATGTTCTAACTGGTGCAATCAATAGTGTGCAAGCTGTCAAACTATTGGAATTCAGTTTTGTAAAGTTGTGACTTATTTTTCCAAATGGGACTATTAGTCAAAAACTCTTTACATGTTTTAGAGAGTCTTGGCGGGGGGTGGGGTGGGGGTGGGAGGGTGGTATGTATTTTCCAGGAGCATAGTTCAATTCTACACCACAATCAAGTAACTATGTCACCATTAGTTGTTATAAAAATGCTGCATATATCAAAAATAATTTTGAGTTTGCATCATATCTAAATAGGGTTGGGTACCGAAACTCTGTTCCAATATGGCACCGGGGCGAACATCCACGGTAGTACACAAACCGAAACACAACTCTAACTTCGGTGCTTTATTTCGGTGGCTCAAAGAAAGCTGTTAATTTGTGCCCTCTGGTGTTCACTGTTAACAGTGACAGCCTCGGCACACAACCTCCATGGATGCGGTTCGACTCGGCCTCGGCCCAATGCGTGTCCAAGCGCGCAGAAGCCCCACTCCGGTGGTTCGGGTAGAAGCAAGTACAGCACGTTTATGATTTTAACGTCAACAGAATTCTGCCCGTGGATTAACTCTTGGATTAACTGACAGCAAATTTCCTCCTGGAGAGAGCTGCTTTTGTTTAGGAATACGAGCGCGCGGTGCAATATGACGACATGGTGAAAGCAGTGATAAAACTGCCTTTTTGAAAAAGGCAGAACTTCTAAACACTTCCTGGAGAGAGGTGACGGAGACGAAGCTGAGCAGATCACAGGAGGTTTCCAATAAACTGACCGCCCACAGTTACGCAAGCACTTAGCTAAACAGCACCGTGAAAAAAAATAAATAAATAAATAAATAAATAAATAAATAAATAAATAAAGGTGAAGTCTGAACGTCTGAACGGTAAGACCACAATGGCTTTTTTTAATTTAATTTAATTTTTGTTTTTAACACAACAGCTAACACAACAGCTGAAGCCACTGCGGACGGTCCGCACATTATCACACCCATTGCATAGAGACACACGGACACTGAGCAGAAACGACCCGAACCAAAGTGAATCGAGTAGAACCGAGTTCATGGAGAGGGGCTAAACAGGTGCTGTTGCAGTTAACAGTTATATATTATATATTATAGTCGAGATGTCAAAAGCAAAACGGTCCAAAGTGTGGTGTCACTTTACAAAATAAGATGCAGAAACTTCCACCTACAACAAACGCTTTAAGAATATTTGGTGCAAAGACAAATTATTAATGGTTTTAAGTTAATATGTTGGTCAATTTCAAGTTTGACTTTGTCTCAGAAATAGTCATTGCTTCATAAACCTCTGTGTGAGTGTGTGTGTTTTATTTATTTATTTTTAAAGTACCGATTTAAATACCGTTTAGGAACCGGTACCGTTTTCAAAGAATCGATTTAGCACTGGTATCGAAATAAACACTTTCAATACCCAACCCTATATCTAAACGCCTTGAAATTGGCCTCTGTCTCTTTAAGAACCTCCTACTGTTTCTGACACTACCACTTCAACACATTTTCAACAATGCTTCGGGAGAGGGGTGCTCTGTGGGGCGGGAGCATGGCTGCAGACTGAGCTCCAGGGAGGAGCTTTGTACTAATAGGCGGTGCTTTGTACCAGTAGCTCCACATGGCTATCACATGAAAGTCAAGGATTTTCCAAACATGCATGAATGAGTCAAAACAACACTCTGGGTTAGTTTTTGATGAGGGAATGACATTACAAAGCTCAAAAAAGTTGATTTTGCATAACTGGTTTTAAAAGTACCTGGTGATCTCTTGGGGCGTAAAGGCATCATGTAGGACTGGCGAGGCAGAAGAGGTGAMGAAGGAAGAGACATAGACACTCCTTTGGTAAAACCTAGTCTGAAAACATCATCTTGTGTGTTAGGGTGACCGCCAGCAGGGCCCTGGTGCTGGGGATTTCCCTCATTTGGGAATCTTCTTTGAGCACTATGGCTGTGAGCATCACCTGTTGAAAAGAATAACAGTTACCTCATGACAAAATGAAAAGTAATGAGCAAGTAAGGAGGCCTGGCAAAACCATTTCTTTTTACCACTGGGTTGACACTGAATGCTTATAATGGAAAACTTTAGAGGAAACCTAACCAATCTTCTTTGATATAGAGGAAAAGTTGGTTTTGACTGAATGGCATTTATCTCTAATTACAGGCATACTCTAGCTGTCAAGAAAAAACATAACTTAAGCAGCCAACTTTACAGGGGGAAAAAAGCTTTCAAAATTCAGCACAATTCCCTGTTTAAATTGTTAATTTTCATTCACCAATATTAAACAGTCATATCTTTATAGTTTTACATACTTACAATGTGTCAGATTAGCAGGTGAGACAAGTTTGCAATAAAATCAGGCTGTAAAGTAGGTGTAAAACTGGATTTTATTTAACACAGGTGTAGAATTTCATTGATATACAGTATTATGAAATGACAGAAATTTTTTTTGGTAATTTCAGGCACAGACAAGTTCCCAGGATTCTTGAATTCTTTATTCAGCCTCGGGGAGCTGTAAGCCACCTCCAACCCTTAAGAAGCAAGCTTCTGTGCACAAGAAGCAGACAAGACAAAGTACTCATGATGTTTGATACAATCAGCATGACTAAAACAAATACAGCTCCTCTGGGTAACGGATTGTAGAAAAACATTATCAAAAATTGAAAAGCCAGAATAACTGCACTGAAAACCAAGTGAACTCTCTGTTTATTTTTATTCTTCAGCTGTAAAACTCCATTTCATTGCTAAGAGCCACTGTCTCTCATAGGGCTGCAACAACGAATCGATAAAATTGATAAAAATCAATTATTAAAATCATTGGCAACAAATTTCATTATCGATTTGTTGTGTCGCGCGATTTATACGTGCCTCGCCATGTCGCAGAGCAGTTTACGTCATCCACAGAGCATTGTCAATTATGGCTGACCTAAATAAATTTTGGGAAGAAAAAAACTCTACCTGTGAAGATCCACCCTCTCTGACTCTCGAGTGAAAAGTAGAGACTTCAAACTTTAAACACGTTTTTAAATTGTGTTGTTAGGCCAAGTAGATCTGAAGTTATGATAGAAAGCATATGATACATTTAAATTTTTTAAAAGATGGTCTGATTTGATGCGAGCCACATCGCAAGGAGGAGACGTGTGCAACCGTTTGTTTCGTCCTCCTCTCGGGCCAAATGTATAAAAACCCTCCAGATTTTTCTGAGTAAGGCTCAAAGTTATTTGTTGAGCAACAAAAAGGTTCAAGATGAATGAAAAATAGATAAGTAAGTGGAACTCCTGGTCTGACTCAGCAGAGGAGAGGGGAGGGGGGGCTGCTTCAGAACAGTTTACTGGGTGAACAATTAGACAGAACCAACAACAAAAAAGCAAAAATTAAAGAATTAGAGAAAAATATATAAATGTTAAATGTAAATAAATTCTAATTATAATAAATTAATAATAGTTTTACATCTAAAAATCGTATTTTATTATTTTAATCTATTTTCCTCATTCAGCAACCTTTAAATTTCTGTTATGTTTCATGTATGAGAAATACACATTTTTTTCAGTCAGTACTGGAAAAATAAATAGTTAAAATATTTATGATGTGCTTCTGTTTTAATTCAGGAGATTCTAAAAAAAATCCTTCATTTTATGGAAAGACCCTCTTGATTCAAGAGAAAACTCCAGTTTTTAAGAAAATGGCTGCTTATCAATTAATTGTTAGTCATTCTATAAGATAAATCAACTTCAGATTAATTAATTAATCAATAACTTGCATCCCTAATTTATACAGGAATGAAAATTTGTATCTACTCATATTCATGTAATTAAGCGTTTTAATGATTTGGCTGATTAATCGAAAAAATAATAGACCGAATAATCTATTATTAAAATAATCGTTAGTTGCAGCCCTAGTCTCTCAGGACCTGTATGTATGGCCTTGAGTCTTATCAGAACAAAAACAATGGCCCTCTCTCGAGCCCTACATCTGTTTACCCTAAAGTCATCCTCTCCTTTAAAGTCTTCCRTACTCTAACAAAGCCCAAACACCCTGATCACACCCTTGGGGGCGGTACGTTTTACGTCAACACTGTTACATATGTCAACAATTCTTGTTTACACTGCGGAGGAACGCATTGAGTAGAGACTCGCTGATTCTCTCACTGTTTAAAGAAAAGGACTGCAATTGATCACAAAACAGAAAATATAAAGACTATCTAAAATTCAGTTAATTAGTAACAAAATTTCCTTCAGTATAGAAAGGTTTAGTGAATGTGTGAAACCAGCATTGTGGGTGCTAACTGAACCTAGCCATTTCACGTTCTGCTGTCAACCACAGAGCATTTTGAAAATCTGTTTCACCATCATCATCTACAAACAACAAAAAAGTGTTTCAGCTTAAGTCAAACAAAGACTACAACAGAAAGGCAGATGCGGCAGTGGAAGGTGTCAAAGCATTTAGTCCATTAGTCATTGACTAGTCGACTAATCATCCATCATTTGTGTTTTCAGTGTATACGCCTCATTGGCACTGCCAGAACTGATGAAGTTTTCATCATTCRCTTTAAGCATAATGAAATGGCATCAGGCGTGTCAGAGAGAGACCACTCTTACTGGATAAGCATAACAAATGCATGGGAGAGGTGGTGACTGTGAAAACCGAAAACAAACATATCTAGRCAAAATCCTCTTGTGCTGGCATCTCCAAAACACGCAAGATTTTCCAAGAACAGAAATTTAGGGGAGAGCGGCACTGCTCGGCATCACTAAAAAATAAAACTAAGGTGGTAAACACTCATACTTAACGTAACTTCTTTTTGCTGCCATTGTGCAACTTTTATTAGACACTAGCTGTGTTTCCATTGCAAATGTGCGCAAAACTTTGTCGATACTCTGTTAATGTCGAAAAACAGTTTCTATTAAAGTCACGCGTGTATACGCTTGTTCTCGTGATAAGTCATTACAAACATGGCGGCAATGGATGTAAACACATAGCATATTGCTATCGCGACACTAGAGCTCATCATCAGAGGAGACGTTGGCGTATTTTATCGAGGCTTTCCATCGACAAGCCCCTAGTTGGGAGGAGCTATGTATGCTGTTTTTTTGGGAAATTATAGTCGGTGAGTTTAATACTTTCTTACTACTTCTGTGATATTACTACTACTTCTACTTCCTGTTATATTCTTCGTTGTTGTCTTTTTTACCAGTAGAAACAACCATTTGTTGATCACGTGACTCCCGTGATGCGAAAAAAGTGTTTCCATTGCAGTTTTGCAAAAAACACCAATTTTGATACGGCCGAAATACCACCTCATACCACCTCATCCTAGCGCAAAAACATTTTGTCGAAAAATGTAATTTTTTTCGAAATTGACATTTTTCCATTGAGCAAATTTATTTTTGAAATTCTAATTTGYGCATTTTCATGGTCAATTTAAACGCAGCTAATGATCTGTTATCATTTTACACTGTGGTCTGCATCCACACACTCAGTCCTAAGGCTGACTAAACTTAAAATCACACAATTTCCACATGAATTCAAACTTATCTGAAAATATGTTGCATAGTAGTTCATAAAGTCACCAGATGCAATGCCTTGGAATCATCACCTGAGCGGATTTGTCTTTCGGCGGCGTTAATGCGATGTGGAACAGCACACCTAAAATTTCTGCTCCAGGCAATTCTTTCAGAATACAACCTTAATTAAAAACCTGGAAYGCACCAATTTAAAATTAGAAGTGAATAAACAGCTGTAAGTTTTAAATACTTAAAAAAACATTAAATGTTATTCATGAAATCTCATGAGCACAACAGAAGACTGTTAGAAAAATGTACAAAAAGACATTTAATAGACTTTGTGATGAACAAAGATGACTGTTAAGGGGGGTGGGGTGGGGAAGAGTGAAACAAACCTGGACCTGGGAAAAGCAAGTCTGTTAACTGTGTATTTAAACCCAGGGTCGTGAGCCTGTTAGTATTCCCCATGCCTCTATGACACATGAGGACATCAAGTTAGTAAAACAAACAACACAGTTCATGACTATTAAATAAAGATACTACGTAATTYCCTAAATACTCAGTGTGACTGTTCCTGGTTGGTATTTTAAGAACTTTAAAAGGGGGAAGAAAAAACAGGAGGGATGTTTAATTTCCATCCAGTCTTTACTCATAAAATTCTCAGCGTTTACAAGAGTGAGAGAGAGAGGTAGTCACAAACTCTTGAATTCATAACAGTCTACTGTCACACATGATACGACTAAACCCAGAGCTTTCAGGTAAGTTTACAACCATTTAAGACATTCACATCTCATGCACTCTCTAATATCAATGAAAACAAAAKATTTGAAGATGTTACTTTAGACATACCCCCCACTTTAAAGCAGTAATTTCATACACAAAGTGTGCAGAAACCTGCGRAAAATAAAATAAGACACCCATCTACGATGTCATTTTTTTCTGCCATGCTAGATTAGATATCTTTACGCTTTTCTCACTCCAGTCAAAATACAGTATTTTGCTGCAATTGCAAAAAATGTTTCCACAACCTCTCTACGTATCAAAGAAGTTATAAAAAAAAAGTCTTCACTGCTATAAGTTTGATCACAGGATGGAAAAAAATTGGGCTTCACCAGGACCCACTGCCACAAAGCCATGATGCTCATTCATAGCATATTAATCTATTTTGCAGGATCATCACTCGTCACTGCCACAAATAAAAACGGACAAATTATTAACCTAAAAAAATACACGTATTACCTAACTAGTGAAGCAGACAAGACGTCAGCAGCTTTAAGAAGATTGCAACTGCAGATGTGGTGAAGCCACAGTAATGATAATTAACTTTGGTTACTTTGTTTTTTTCTCTTTTTTACTGGCTCCTGTCTGCTGCTCTGGGTTTGTAGAAAGCGCAGAAAGCAAAAGAGGCAAACTACTATTAGCACCCTTATTATTTGTCAAGAATAAAAGGGTGCTGCTGGACCTAATCAGAAACAGAGGCCCATTTGCTGCACGCCTCTGCCTGACTGGAGTAGACACAAAGCTGTCCTGTGTTTTAAAGGGATCCTAAACAAAGAAGAATGCCAGAAACAGGAAACAGAAAAGCCCCAGTGGCACCTCTGCATGCCTAAAACCTGTAAATGAGCCAGCAGAGGGCATGACCTGCAGTCTACCTTGACCTGACAGGGACATTTTACTTGTACACTAAAAGCCACTTGTAGGTGAAGAGCTTGAGCTTGTTTGAATGTGGGTTAGTTGTGACCAATGGTTATGTGATACAAAGAGTATCAACTGACCAGGAAAATGAATAAAGCAGCCGCCAATGCCCAAAGAAAAACTTTGAAAGACCTTCTGAAAGCCTAGGGAACTGCTGATCAAGACCACTTTAAAAAATTGCAAATAAATCTGGTTCCTTGAATCAGATTATAAAGAAAAGCAAGATGACTCAAGACTTTTGCGCCATAAGTCATGAACAGCAGCAAGGGTTATTTTGAATACCCTCAATTATTGATTACCATTTATGGCAACGCTTTAAGAAAAAATGTRTCTACTAACAGGAACCAATAAAACTAAAAATAAAGGATGCAACGATTCACTGAAGCCCAGATTCGGTTTGAATTTTGATTCGAGTTTGTTTTTCTTTTTTTTTTTTTCAACAAAATTTGTTGCCATTTTATAACTAAACACATTTCTTTTATTTTAACATTTTAACAACAGTGTTTTTGTCCTTGTGTCGAACCATAACTTGTCTGTTGTCTTCATAACAGAACTTAACATAAAAAAACCACTAATGTGAAAATAAATAATTTTATATAACCATATGTTCTTTTGACACCAATATTTTTGTCCTTGTATCACATTGTAACAGTCTGTTGTCTTAGAATATAAGTTAAAAAAAAATCACAAATACTTTTGTGACCAAAAGTTATCAAGTATCAAACTGAATTTGCCTTAAAGACATAACTTACGGTTATACAATAACAATGAAATCGATTAATTCATTTTTACAAATTGGTTCACTTTTTAAGCAGTTATATTCAATGATTGTTAAATTCCTACTAAATACTAATTCTAAAATTATATTTGTTTGCTGCTAAAAACACTTATCAAACAGGATGTAGCAAATACACTGAGGGTTTCTGTTAATTAAGGAGTATTTTTAATTAGGAAATGGTAAGCTGCTGTAGCGTAGAACACCTGTTTTAACTAAAACTCCAGAGTTATACACCAACAGCTGCCAATGAGCTCCTAACTTGGTGCAGATTGTGGCCAATACAGGTTTCAATGATCCTGCATGTTAAAGAGATTAAGATATAATTTTGGTAGTTGGTTCTGAGGACAAGATGTGCCACATAAAAGCTTGTCAACCAAGTGCTGGTGAGCATGCTGCAGAGTGTTATGGTGACTGCTCCGCCATCTGACCGATACTATAATACACATACGGACACAAGGACAGAAACGYGCCGGTGCTATTTCAGTTACTTTCTAAAATTTTGGTCGGAACGAGGCCTGCAATTTCAGCCCCTGCTGTGGTTAAAGAAATCKGCCCCTTTCTAATTATACAGCGCTGTCCCTGGATGATGTAAAAATGATTACAGTCCCTTGCATGCACTTTTCTCTTCATCAAAAAAGAAACGTCCAGAGCCCACAAGGACATACCCAATCTATAAAACAACTCATTATTTCAGGACACCAACTTACACACAAAACATCTGCATTTGAGCACAAATTAATTATTTGAGTTGGGAAATTTCAGTCCTAAATCCCTACTCAAATCGAATGCTTAAACTACATTTGCAGTTTATTATGAAAGGTAAAACATACATATAGAGCAGGGGTGTCAAACTCTTTCACCGAGGGCCACATGAGCGTTACGGTGGCCCTTAAAGGGCCAGTAGTAAATAACTTCAACTTTTCAYGTTTACCTTCAACTAAACAGAAAACATYATGTYCCTCATCTAATTGTTAAGGCCAGCACTGCTTACAAACAATAACTTAAGCTCTACATGGTATGTATTTCCTGGAKAGAAACAGTGTTTTAATATATCCYTTWTGATCACTGAATAGTACTACRTGTACGACTAACTAAATGTGAAATAAATAATAMAGAAATCCTTTTAAAAGCAGAAGTAAGAGTGTTTTACTCACTGTTGAGTTGTGGCAAGTCTTGAATTCTGAACTCTCCCACTTTCCAACAGGGAATTCCCATACATAATCTACATGCATTGTTGGAGATGCAGTTTATGGTCAACACTGGCTTTGAAGCAGATTACTTTGAGACATTAAAATGGGTTATTTAAGTAAATTGTTCAGTTACTCAAAGCCAACAGCTCAAAGGAAAGACAAGTATTTACTATCCTGCACATTTTAAACGTGTTTATTTTATTGCACTGAATCATAAATTTAAAGTTTACCACTGATATAAAAAACTATTTTCATATTAAATCAAGTAAAAAAAAAAAAAAAAGTTTGGAGGACAGCTGGCCGGAAGTCAGTGTGGCCAAGTGTGGCACGCAGGCCTCGAGTTTGACAAATGTGGTCTACGCAATACGTACGTTTATTTTGTTGCAATGAATCATAAATTAAGTAAAAAATAACATTTTGGGGTGGGAGCCTCTTGGCGGGCCGGGCCAGTATCCTAAGCTCTGTTGACATCGCTGAATTCCTTGAAATGTCTTGCATAGCTATAAATCTAGATAATGTTTTTCTCCTTTCTAGTARAGTTGTACAGTGGAATATGATCTGTAACTCCTTCTGAGGGAATGCAAAGGGCCCTGCAAGACACAGTTTCTAAAATATGCAGTGCATTCACACCACCTYGCTTTCCTGAAGATGTGCAGAATATGAGAAATGCAAATGCATTTTGATTAGTGTGACTTATAACAAACTGTCTATTAATAATGCATAAACAAAACAGATTAGATTGACCCTAGTTAATCTCGAGGCCTGAAGAGAAAATTAAGACTCTAATTAATGCACATTCTTTCAATCAAAACACAAAGCACGATGACCGCAGGACAGTTCAGAAAAAGAGAAATTCTTTTGCTAGACTGAGTGCCAATGAGGAGTCCCTGTGTACTTCCGAGACCAGCGAGACAGTCTCACAAAAGATGTCATGGTTAACACACAGCGACCCACAGAGAGGAGCAAGAACCAGACAACAAAGAATACAGAGTGGGGGAGGGTTCTCAGTGCAAGCCATCTATAATGATCACGGACAAGGACAAAATGTTAACACAATGCCAAAGCTTTCTAGTTCAAATTCACTAAATACTTGGGAAAATGTGAGAAAGCTAAACCATTCAATCAAACACCATTGAGGCATCAGAACTTTTTCCCAAGAGGCATTTCTAATTTCAGACCAATTTACTGACCCAGTGATAGCCATAGAAACCATCAATATRTGGTACCAGTGAGCTTGGCAAAAATACTGTAAAACTCAAGCTGATATACKTAATAAATATTAAAGCAAACCAACCATGTTAGCTGCCTTGCTTTGCYTTCTGTTTACACATCTTTAACTTCCTCCACTACTTTAACTCTGCTGGAAAATCAATCACATGGGAATTAAAAAGCAACCAATGTGATTTTTTTTTTCCTGCAGCCTTTTCTTTTCTCTGCAGTCTAGTTTAGTGTCAAGCATCCTACTTTGGGCAAGAAATTATAATTTTCTCTTTAAGAATCTAATTTCTTTAACTTTTTGTTCTAACATATACCATGACTGGTTTAAAGGATCCCTAGTGGTGGTCCTTCAGGAAAGAAAACAACCTAGACGATGTTTTTAGTCTCAACTTTAAGAAAAAACAAAAGAGCTAGTCTTTAGTTCTGAAGTCTTCAACTCAAAATGCTTAATTATTCTTAAGAATTGGTTCATCTTGCTTTGCCTCTGATGCACAGCTCTGCAGTAGCCTGGCACTGAAACGATTTACTCAGCGGCCCCAGGGGAAATGTGACTGGCAGTGGAAAGTCTGTGTGTCTTTGGGATAAGAACAAGGAGGAGGAGGAAGAAGAGGAGGAGGAGGTGGTGGTGGTGGTGGTGGTGGTGGTGGGGGTGAGAGTACTGGCCAGGCACCATGACGTTTCCCTACCTTTTTTATAAATTGACAATTTAGGCAGATATGGGGGAAAAGTGAGTCTGACAGTGACTTACCCATGCTTTACATAAAGATTTGATACAGGTAAGCTAATAAAAAGACTGACAGCTGAGAAAGAATTTATGCAACGTGATAGACGAAAATGTCAAGTGAAACTAATTTTTGTTGCAGTATTGCAAGTGAGGATATTGTTAAAAAATACTATGACCTGTTTGACCTCTGAAATCAGTATGAAAATACATAAATTAGTTAATTCATTAGAAAAGGACAGTGTGTGCAACATCTAGACCCACTGAATCATACTGTGATTATTCACATTTTGCATGTAGAATCAACATTTTGTATACCAATTCTATAAGCTATGATTTACATAGAGAACGTGTCAAATTTAAGGCCCGCGGGCCACACTTGGCCAGACTGACTTTCATCCAGCCCTCATCCAAAACATATTTATGTTTCACTGGATTTAATATGAAAATAGTTTTTACATCAATGGTAAACTTTATATTTACGATTCAATGCAACAAAATAAACACATTTAAAGAGGTGAAGGATACTAATACTTGTCCCACACCTGAGCTGTTGGCTTTAACTGTGGCCTCCTGAGTAATTTAGCTATGTAGCCCTGAGTAAATGTCTTAAAAACTACTTTAAAGCCTCCATTGACCATAAACTAAATTTCCCATAATGCATGCTGATTACGCATGGGAATTCCCTGTTGGAAAGTGGGAGAGTACAAAATTTCAGACGGCAGCTACTCACCACAACTCAGTGAGTAAAACTCTAACTTCTACTTCAATAGGATTTCTGTATAACTTGTTTCACATTTAGTAAGTTGTACACGTAGTCCTTTTCAATGTTGATAAGAGGATGCATGTAGTCAGACTTAAACACAAAATGCTGACGTTAATTACAACTGGCCCTTTGAGGGCCAACATACCACTCATGTGGTCCTCGATGAAAATGAGCTCGACACACTTGAAGTAAACAAACACCAAAATCCTTTTTGCTATATCATAACAAAACTTCACAGTCAATTGCAGCCTAAACAAACAAACCAAAACCCACAGGGTCACGTTAACGTGAAAAGGTTTGCATCATTTTTTCAGAGCTTTTGAATAAGCTGAGCCTCATRCTCTGCTGTCAATTCAGACTGAACAGTAACAATGTTTCCATCCAATTTTAATGTGAATTTTGAGCAAACTTTTAAAGTATAGTAGGGGGGGATAAAAAGTAATGTGAATTAGTTGCACTTACATTACAATACAAAGTGTAATTACGTCAGATGTTGACGTTACGCCTGGCTGTAGGCGCAGGGACCACACATCTCAGGACAATGGAGCATTATCAGGAATGTGTTGCTGTCGGGCAAATTGTAATTGTTCTGTCATTTCAACTAGTATTGGCAATGTTGCATGCTGTCCGAAAACAGAGGAAGAGATGTAATTCTCTTAACATTACGGTAAGACCCTCAAGATGCCGACAGTGGGAGAAGGGTCTAGCTGCAGCCACAGCCGATTCAGTTATTGGACAGCTGGAACAGCTGGTCAGTCATGTGAAGTAAATGTTCACTATGCCAGAACGTATTCASYAAMKWKGTYKYCRTCTYCYYYTTYKKKYTTYWWMTSYKKYTKKSAWWAAGYCWRWWRCMYSMTYMMGCSRSMKKMWRRWYKWGWKCRYMWAWSYRMRRWMKTWKYKWMAWRWWKYKSKKWTYSSWYCWRYWKTWTCKRWKSMMWTWYWYMARWACGMKYAYRARWWAMMKYRMWKGRWATMSRRCYRRTWYSYSWWAMWKKKWYCSKYMWSRGWRYWYCYYWWGAAATGATGATAGACAAGTGGGCTMTCAYCTTCACTTCCTCAATAAAGAAAAACACCCAAGTTGATCTCATCATTATTTTTTGAGTGATTCTAGATTATTGAGACTGTTTGGCTCAACTAATTCATCTTTTTTGCTTCTTTGGTTACTTTGATTCTATATATTTTTCAGCACAAAAAGGTATCTGGGACTCTTTACCTTAATTAATTATTCTTTCTTGTGAGTTTTAATTAGCTGCATGTGCATTAACACCTCTACAATACAACCACAAAAATTCTTAGATTGGTTCTTAATAGGGTTAATTACAACTTTCTCCTCTACAYGTCACAGAGAGTTGTTTAAGTCTTGGGACATGCATGACCAAGGACACAAGCCCATATTGTAATCAATCAAATTAATGTAGTGAACAGAGTTCTAGGACAGTGGCTCATCATGAAAATGTTTTTACCCTTTCCCTTTGAAATTTATTGACATGTTGTCCCATTTCTGACTTATCTGTCAAAGTTATGAATGAACCAGCTTTGAGAATAAAGTGGGATCAGGCAAAAGTGTGATGGGGTCTGTGGACCTATGTTGCCATGGAAATATAGTTAAAGACAGATTTGGATTGCCATTAGCACAGACCATTAGGCAGAGCTCCCTCTGGGGCCAGGTGAGGTCATGAGAACAGAACTAACCTCTGGACAACAGCCTGTTCAGTAATGTTAAATAGACAAAAATGTAGCACACACGTTGTTCACTAAGTTTTTCAAAAGACATTAATCCTACTCAAATCTTGAAGCTTTGCATCCCCTTTGTGAATCATCATCATCGATGGTAAATCTTTGTGAATTTAGCATCAGTCAGTTGTCTTCATTGGTGAGTCACTGGATGATATACACTTCTTTTCAGTCATTTTAATGGCACAATTGTCTTTTTAGCTTGTTTTTCAAGAAAAATTAGGCTTCTTCAAGATGAACGTTTCTTCCCAAAATGGTCCAATCACAATGAAAAGATGTAAATGTGAAAAAGGGAGTACTCCATCTAAACTGTTCCTCTTGGCAATCAGCTCTATTCTCTGTTCTTTTGAGGCTGGGCACAAAAAAGCCGGGGTCATTAGTTCAACTTATAAAAGCCTGACTGAGCTAGGGCTGGCAAGACGTTCTGCACACACAACTGCTAAAAAATGGTTTTCAGAGATCTTAAAGAAAGCAAARAACGACAGAGGAGCGTACAAGCACAATACTGAACGTGGCATTTAACAGACCTACGTCTCTGAAATCCAAACAGTGTGACACCACTGAACAGCGTCTGCATAGTGATGATGAGAAAAACAAGAACCTCAAAGCTGTTGGAACAATATCAAAATAAACTCAAGCAAAGTTAGGAACAGCTAATATTTTATATGTCATGTAGATGACAAGAATCTCCATAGAGATGATCATTTTAAAGTCTGCTAAAGGTATAAAAGCTCTATAGAAGAAATAAAATGTGACAAAAAGAATGTGTCTGCCCTCGAAGGTCATGCTGTAATTAGAAAAACCTGTGACCTGCTGACTTCTGCAACCAATGAATTGCTATGACAGCCACTATCACCCCTTCAAAGGCCATGTAAAACACACTGGCATGTTAACTGATCAAATGTTTTTTCCTCCTCTTTGAAGTGGCAAAACTGACAAGTTGAGTAAAGGGGGAAGGTTAGCATGTTTTGCTGCTGTGCAGCCAATGACATAACTGTTTACCAAGTCCTAAAGCATTTGTTTGACTTCTTGTTCATGGTTATGCATACATGTTCAAGGTCAAACCAATGTTAAGTGTATGAACAAACCAGAGTACAGAGAAAACAGGTTAAATCATTAATTTGATATCATGTTAGACAGTCAGCTAACGTGAGAAACGCTTTGGCCAAATACCTCTTTTCTGTTCTTGGAAAGGTAGTTTCTGCGTCTATTTAACATTCACCACATTGTCACACCATAAATGGCCATATGTGAGCTAAGACACAAGTAAAGTATTGTACTCCTTTATAAATAATTGTGCAAAGGTTTGTTTGAGGTATGGTTTAGCCAGAAATAGCTGGTGACGCACTTTAATATCATGCCTACCATGYAAAACACAATTCACAGGAGGTTTTTTCTTTTTCTGTTCCACTAAATGGGCATTAATTCTTCTTCCAAACTGAAAAAAAAAAATAAAAATAAAAACCTAACACTTTGAGCAAGTCTGTCTAAACTCAAATGTATTTTGGGAAGTTTCTTATCCACGTGTCCTAAATCAAAATGGGAACTAAAACAAGTCAAGTGAAAATAAATCAGAGATAAGATTTTAACAAATGCTGTTCAAGTGGAACTCAGTAGGCTGCATATCTAATGTTTGAGTAAACAATTGGGTTTGAGTTCTGTATCCTGCTTGTGAAAAGTTTTTGGTTTTTTTAACTCTATGCCATTTCTTAAGCTTCATTATGGCAAAAAAATTAAATAAGTTTTTATTTGTTGTTGTTGCTAAAATTCTGCTTCCATTCTTAGCAATGTTTAGTACATTATACAAGTGGAATATCTGGAAAATGATTCCATCCACACCTTTCATTTTTAGACTCATAAAATAGAGCCAGGTGTAAATAGATAAAATCTATTTAAAAAAAACAGAAACAACGAGACTGACCAACCAAGTTCTCTGCTTTCCCCAAGAGCCCTTATTTTGCTTTTCAGTAAGAAAGACGGGGCGTATTTAATGTGGATACACCTGAGGTTTGTGGGTGAGTCTGCGTGTGTGTTTGTGTGCGCGTACATGAATGTGCGCGAGCAAAAAATGTGGTTTGAGCTACGCCCTGCTAATCGTTGCCTGCTGGCTGCGCAGTGCTTTGATAGCCCTGTAGGTCTTGTGCACTGAATGGSCTCCATTGTAAATCAGGTGCATTCTTTCTCCACCTTTCTAAATCTTAGCATAACTGTCTGGACATGAAAGTCTATATAAATATATCTGGGAGCAAAAAGCAGCAAACAGGAGCCAGAAAATAAAATCCACCGCACACCTGTTCATACAGTTTTATGTTGATTAAGTTTAAAAAAAAGAAAACTAATTAGACTTCTTTATGTACTCTATGTACATAAAAAATAAAAAAGGTTTATTTTATCTGGAATATTGAAGAATAAAACAGTCAAGTTGACATACAAAGCAAACTAGAGGCTCATATATGCATTATTAGGAAATGCTTTTTAAAAGGAAAAGAAACAGAGGTTGAGTAAATATCAGGGTTAAATAAAGGATTTTATGTATCTATATATTGCCTCTTATTCTGTCTGTTGCTTTGTATGTGTGCGTCTATGTGAGTGTGAATAACTGTGTGTAATGGGATGTCTTGCATTTTATCCTGTTCAGGTTGAAAAATATATCGTAAACAATCTGTAACAGCGATACAGACACTGTGCATATCATAATCTCCTTGAATAAAGTAAAATGTKTTATTACTCAAACTGACAACTAAATAAAAAATAAAACAAATAACAAAACCAGAAAAAAAACTAAACACTTAAAAACATGATGTCAGCTGCATTCCTCTATTGTCACCATGTTTTCACAAAGCAACAATGCTAATAACTTTAATACGAGCAGTTATGACAATATGACAATATTGTGAGAAAAATCTTGATTCYGAGAGGACTTTTCTTTTATAGCACAGCTTTTACGACCCACTGTTTAGTCTTGTGCAAAAAGGGAATTTCCATTCGTTCTGTCACTGGTATTCTTGAATAAAGCATGAGTAACATAAATGGAAACGTGCCTGATGTGTAAATGACAAACAGACAAAGCCATTGTTGCATTTCTCATGGATCAAAAGTATTTCTAAGCCACATGTCAAACTCAAGGCCCGTGGGCTAAATATGGCCTGCTACTGCACTTTGTGGTCTGCAAGAGCTTCAAAAATGCATTAATGTTTTAAAATGTGCGTATGCTGCTTATCTCCCTCAATGCATGTTAATTATTTTAATCCCACCAGTAAAAGTCTTTTCTTTTAATAGTATTTCTCAATGTTTATTTCACATTTAGTCAGTCATACACATAATAGGAAGTGTTAAAATGCTGTTTCTATGCAGGAAATACCATGTAGAGCTTGGTTAGTTTGTTATTGTTAGCAATGAGACGAGCAATGTGATGTTTCTTGTTTAGTTGAACTTAAGCACAAAATGCTGAACTCGGTTAAAACTGGCCATTTGAGGGCCACCATGAGGCCCTCGGTGAAAATGGGTTTGACACCCCTGTTCTAAGCAGTAAGGCATCATGTGGCCTATGCCAGCTTAAGTCGCAGATCATTTCCAGTGATCCTGAATTCTGTACAGTACTTTCTCTCAGTGACGCTGGAAAACTGCACTTCAACAACAATGAACACTTTTTTTACAGAATTAGCAAAATAAGCCTCCAGCAGCAGTTTTAACCAAAAATAAGAAAGCCTGTTCAAAGTCTGAGATTTTCACACCTGTTGATTTTTTTTGTGCTGACAACTAACCACTCAGCCACCTGTGGCTATTGTTCATTGAGAAAAGTCTTCCCACATAAAAAAAGAAGAAAATCCTTTCCTGTTGTTGCAGATTAAGGGGAAATAATGCAAACAGGTAAAGGAATCTCTGCTGTGCCAGCTGTTCTACTCAACACCACAGAGAGCGAATGATTCAAACAGATTTTAATATTAGAAGCCCTAGCAAAAAAAGTTGGGAAATTAGTGTTTGGTTTTTTGACGTAACAATGCTTTTTGGCAATAAGTCTTAAATTGTTTTTTTTTTTCCTTGAATGGCGTCACGTTTGTTAGGAAAATACAAAATTACTTTTTTTGTAACAATTTGCTGTTACACAATAAATTTGTGTTTTGTCAAAACACCACCAGAAGCTTGTGGAAACTGCAGAGACAGACTGTACCATTCACCACCACAGCTGAGGCAACAGGTACTTAAGGGTCTCTCACTCAAAAGGCTTTACTTTGTACGCAGATCCTCAACATCATAAACATTCCCTTCATTTTTCACATAATCTCACTGAAATGGCATTGCTTTTTAGTTAAGATTTGCCTCTTTAAAATGACTTTTAAAAGCTTACGAGCTCAGCAAGCCACCAATATAATAATATATTATGTACTGTGCAAGTTGGATTATTGTCAGTTCTTTCAAATTAGAAAAAAAAGATTGTTTCTGAGTAAAAACCATAGAGGAAACTTTATCTCTATGCTGTTGTTCGAAATCTATGCAGGGAATGAAAGCTTGTCGCATGTATCCTCCCTCACTTTTAATAACTGAATAGTTATCTTTCCTAGGATGTCYAACATATCTATAAGAAATGATATATCCTACCAACCCAGGTGTATGTAGCTTCTGTATACATACAGCCAAACAATATGCAAGAAGTCCTGCCAACTGGAGCTTCTTGTGTGTACAAGATGGAGGAGAAAAAAACAGCTGAAACTGTTATTGCTCCAAAGAGAGCACAACAGTGGATGTTATAGTGATTAACACTGCGTCATCCCCCAAACAGACAGAACAAATGTCTGGCAGCTGCTTAAAGTAGCCGCGCTGATTGTGTGGGAAGCCTGATGTTGGGTGAGCCTTCAGAGGTATTACCCAACCCACACAGTAACACTACACGATCAAAGCCGAGTCAAAAATGTCATTTCTCTCAGTTACTTGATGGGTTGACTTAAGAGTATGCCAGAGAAATAGGCAACAGACACTTAACTGTAAACAAAATGGGTATATAAGAGGGGAAACAGAAGGTACTGAACTTATGGGGCTACTTTTGTGAGAAGAAAAAAAGTGGGTCAATCAGGTCATTTCACCAAATATCCGATWAGACTTGATAAGAAAATGTGTTCATAAAAAAAAATTGTTATGAATTCAAATTTGTGTAAAGTCACCCACTCTAAAGCCACTCCATKCATGGTCTCCATCAACACACTATGACCAATCAGCACAAATCTACCTTATATAAAATATATAAAAAATATATTTCTTTACAAAAGACATTATTGTTACAAAATGTGGTGAATTTTACAGTCCATTACTGTTCTAGTTACCCTGTTTGTATATGAAATAACATGAGTAGCATCAGATTACAGCAAACCAAAATCCTATTACTGAAATAACAGACCATATAAAAAAAAAATGTAGATTTTAAAACATCAACTCCAAACCAATTCCTTGCCGAATGACTCTAGGAAAGTTAAGACGGGAAGAAAGATCTAGGAGGAGCCCAAGATGGGGAGACTAAATTAGCAAACTGTGTGTTTTCTGTGGTCTTGGCATTGAGGAGATCCCAAAGGAAAGCTAATGACTGTAGTGGTATCTGGCATGCGGACAAACTTTCCTTGACCATATTTAAGCTGCTTCCAGTCCATAGCCACGAACTCTAAGGCAACATCTGCGGCGCTATCTTAAAATTATAGCATTATCAAGGCCTTTCCTCCCAATTTTTTCCATTATGAGTTACTTTTGCTTAGTTTTTTTTTACCAAAATTTGTACTTTTAAAAACTATCATGGATATAAGGAAAAACATTTTTTGCAAATGTTAGAAGCACTGCATTAAAATATTTTATAGCATGAGAAAAAAACTAAAACTAAAAACATGCTAAAAAAGCATTTGATTTAAGCTTAAGAGCCTGTTGTAAAGATCCCATTTAATCACAAGTCCTACAATGCTGGATAAAAATCTGTCCAGTGTGGTATCTCTATCTCATTGCAGCATATTGAGTTAGGTTAGCATAGCTTTCATTGTCGAGCTTGTTGTGTTTTAATCTTGATTTGTAACAAGAATAGACTGGAATTTTTCAGACATGACAGGCAGGTAAACAAAGTGAGCTGAACTATTTTGTCCCAACATTTATCTAAAGTAGTACAACCAACTCTTTAAAAAAAACTTTACTGCTTGAGAAATTTGTCAAGAAATTAAAAGCAAGCTGACTGCATTTTTCATTTAAACAACTAAAAAAGCTGCTAAAGTTTTAAAGTTGAAATTTCAGCTTCATGGGAGGCACAACAATGGGGCAAAGTGACCCCAGTTTGATGCTGAACCCCAGTGACCTCTCATCTGTCTAAAGTGCCCTAAACAAGAAGAGGAGTGGCCTGATTTTTATTGTCTCAGCATGAGAAAAGAACAGGGAGCTGCTTGAGTTTGATGGATGGGGGCCAACTGGGAAAAGTAGGGTTGGGATAAAAAAAAATAAAAAAAAAACTTATCCCGCCATAAAACTCAACTCTCCCAGCTTTCATGTATACAGATCCTCTTGTGTTTAAGTGTGTTGGCGTGTCTAGATAACAGAGAAGCTGTGTTATCAAGTGATTCATACATACAGGGCAGTTACAATAAAAGGCTCTACATTCAAGTCTTTAATAGACTTTTTTTCTTTAAAGTCAACTACAGAGCAGTGGAGGTGGTGTGGATGAGTACATGGAGCAACTCTTTCCCCTTTAATTTTAACATGGAGTATTGAATCAAACAAAGGCAGAGGCAGCAGCGGTATGAGACATGTGTCTAACTGCTGAATCAGGCTGCTGAAACCACCACTGAGGTGGTGAAGCAAGTTAAGACTGGTAGACGCTATATAAACATAAATGGTCAATCTGCCGTGTCAAGATGGATCATTGGAAGCGCCCATTACATGAACAAGATACTAATCTAGAATGTGCTGTTAACGGGTGACTCAGAATTACTCACGGTGGAAAGCTAGCAGACAAATTTTCTAAGTAAAACATCTGTTATGACATAATAAACAGACCTCACCCCGAGTCAAAATTAGAAAGCAAAAAAGGACATGGAAGGTATAAGATGTTGTCATTGTTAGGTCTAAAACAGRTGAGACGTAATGTGTTGCTGATCTAAGTTGTATTGTTCATTTTTTCCACACCATTTTTCCCCGCAGACTGTTCAAGCCTGAATAACGCTGGAAGCCTTTTTTTTTTCCAAGTGAAGGTTTTGGACCTGTAGATGTGCCAAAGTCTAATGAAACAGAGCAAACCAGAGCAAGGGTATTTGCTAAATGCACCAATGCTTCTGGGTATAAAATTTATTCACAAAACCTAAAAAAAAATGCTCACAGAATATTCAGAAAACCCTTGCAGTTTCAAGTTGTGTAAAAGAGGGTGGCTTAAAATGAACTCAAAGCACTAAATGCCATCTGAAATGGGTTTCTAATGTCACTCGATCACAACTGTTTACTTCAGACAATATGAGTGTAGAGGAATAAAGAGTCTGCTTGGGTTAATATAAATGGACAGTGAAGCCCAATGACCCAAAACATACTAAAAAAACAACACGGGGTTTCTGCGACTTGGGTGAAATATGGATGAGTGGACTTATCGATTCATCTTGATGAATACAAAACTGAAGGATAAAAGGCTTAAAAACCAATGACTACACAGCTTCAGTAAAGGCCTATCAATGCATCACAAAGAAGAAAACTCATTCTGTGGCAACATCTATAGTTTAAAGACTTATGGTGCTAAAAATCAGCTACTGTTGTGTTTTATTATTCTATTAAATGAACCTAAGTAAATGAAATTTAAAAGCAGCCCCAAGTCTTTTCAGTGTGAGTGCTTTAAATTTAAAATCCATCTAATAAACATGACTTAAGCAATTTTATGTTAAAAATAAAAATTAAAAGTTGCTTATATTTCTAGACCAAAAGTGTAGGTAAAGTGCTTTAAATGAAACTGAGATTAAACTTCAAGCTTACAAAAGCTTTGCTTTTTCAATTYTAAATTACTACGTCCAAACAAATAAAGAATCCTTACAAAGCAGAGTCTCCATGAAAAAAAAAAAAAAAAACTTCATGAACACAATGTGAGATTAGCAGCCGAGCCTAAGGGCTTGGGGTATCAGTTTCCTTTTTTTTTCTCCTCCTGAGATTTCACATACTTGAATCTTTCTTGCTCCCTTTGCCTCCATCTCTGTTCTTCTTCAGTACTGACTTGAACATGGCAAGACTCCTGGAATCCTGGCTTTACAGACCCTAAGAGTGGAAAAGAATGGATATGGTCATTCCTTTACATGTAGAATGAAGAATATACTTATGAAATGCATCAACTGCCACTCAAAACAATTGACATTTTCCTGCTACACACAGTTTTACATTTTAACTACTTGTTTACACCTATACCTGCAAATAAAAAAAAGCCATTTACAAAAGATTTTAGGCTGAATGTTTTAATGCCACCACCTGAAATTTGTCCTCAAAAACAGAGCATTGTGCAAATGGTGGAYATCCCAGTTTCATACTGAGCTTTCCCACAGCTCTCCCAAACCTGCAGGTCATCAGAGGAGGGAAGCATGGAAAGAATGCTTCAATATTTGAACAGAAAAGGACAAGTTCTGTTATCATGCCATGCAGGAAAACACTCTGTTGAATGCCCTGAATTCCACATGTAATTGATGTTATGTGCCCTGAGCTTTTGTGTTTTCAATTGATATCTACATCTCACAAGCTTATCTGTATTTTGAGTTCTTAAGAGTTAAACGCTACAAAATAAAGTCAAAAGTATGGCCTGGTGGTGCTTGTTTACTTTGGAATGGTTTGTGATTTAATGTTTTTGTACACTGGTCAAAAACATCCTTAAAGAAGCAGCAGCAAAACAGTAATTTGGGTCTTTTTCCCCCTTTTAACCCTCTAAAATGCATTGCAGCCTGCTTGCTGTACTGTATTAATAGCAGCTAGGCATTCCTTCCAATGAAAAGCAAAGACTGGTTTTACTTAATAAGGATAAGTCATCTGCAAACAAAACACACCATTCTCAACTAAAAGTCAGCCTCTAAATGTTTCTGGTCTTCATGCTGCTGCTCTGAGAGAAGCTATCGATTTGCCCTTTGATAGTGTCAGATGAAACTCTGAAGCAAAGCCTCAACCCAATTGGTTCTGGCGGGTGGAGGTGTATTAGTTAAAGCCTTTAAGTCTTTTCAATTCAGAACTGGCTGGACACATAATGAAGTTTTCAATAGGTGTAATCTCTGAAGCCAAACCTTAAATCAAAATGCTAAAGTTAAACTTTACTCTTTTTTTAAATCTATTTTTCCAATTTGACCCGTTTGGTTTTATGTTTTTGAGAAAGCTAAAATAGCTGATTCTAGATGTTAGGTATTTCTATCAATACATCGGTTCAGATAATAAGAATGGTGTCTTTTGTTTTCCACAGAATAGCGTAGGATTTGTTAGTTTTGTACAGTACAGTACAGTTCATGGCCTTGTTGATGGAGCTGTTGGCACATGTGTGGGAGCCTGCTGCTCATCTCCACAGTAACAATAAATACCACCCAGGAAAACATTCAGGAAATGAGAAACGCCCTCTTAAAACTCCAAAAGCCAACATGACAAATTCCTCCCATGCCCTCTGCCCTTTTAAAGCCACCAGACACAAACACTCATGCTGCCCACTGAGAATCAGACACTACAGTTTATATTGTAACAACTCTTTTCATTCTCAGGTAAGGGACTGGGACACGTCTACTAGGACTGCACAAAATATCACAACTTTTTTGTCATCGCAGTTACGGCCTGTAAAATAGGAATACCAAAAAAAACTGCAATGAATAATTGGCACAAATGTTTGATTTGTGCGTTTTGTCAAAAAAGTGGACCAGAGGTACCACATTAAATCACAACCACTTCGTCAGTGGATAATATGTTGCACAACTGCAATGAGAGAATTAGCAGCTGGATTTAGGTTGAACTTTTTTTTTTGAAGTCTTTAACTTATTCTCAAATGTTATTTATTTTTTTTAAATGATASTAGGGGCCATTTTTCAGTAAAGAGCATCAAAAAATGTTTTACAGTTACTACAGCAGCTGTGTCTAGAAGCACTGTATAATAAAACTGTCAGRTTGGAATGGAAATGATGTATTATTAGTTTATTTCACATTAACACTTCACACATATAAGTCATATAATTTCTATAATATTAAAGCACTGGTGTCACACATCACAGGTTTTCYTGATACAGTGTAGCCCTGACTAAGAGAACTGCAATTATAGTTTATCTATGATCATCTATACCAGTGGTTTTCAAAGTGGGGGTCTCAGAAAGCTGGAGAAAAATTAAATAAAAAAATTTAACCTAATAAATATTCTAAATCATCATCAAAAAATATGTTCTGTTTTTCAATCATTACTTTAAAATGTAAGTTATAATAATGTATTGAAATGTTATTTAAGAGAGCTTGAGATGTTTGATTTCTTTTGTCCTGTTCCTATCTAGTCTGTTAAAAAGCTAGTTCTAATGCTAAACAAATGTAATAATTATTGAATAGTGAATAAGAGTTAGACAAATATATCTAAAAGTTGATGTTTCCTTATACATTTTGTAATATTGTTTATGGGTTTGCAGGGGCATCCCCGGCTAGAGGCTAATGCTGTTTTGGGGGCCTTGGCATGGAAAAGTTTGGGAACACCTGGTCTTTACACTGAAGAGAAGAAAGAAAAAAAAGCACTGCTCAGCTGGTAATATTCTGTGACCTTTATAAGAAAGTTTCCTTAGAGAGGAGCCACGGACTGTGTGGTATGCAGAACGATGGGGATCAAGATTCCTCAAGCCCTCAAGGTCAGGTCCATTCCGCTGCATTTAAGATGGGTTCAGATATTAGCATGGCCCCCTAGAAGAGGCCTCTTGATATTACAACAGAGCAGTCAAAGCCCCACAGAGACTTGCAGGTTTCTGCAGACACACGCTGACTGAATAGACAAAACAGACTCTTAAATATTCACACTTGGCCATGGAAACAGCCGAGCAGTGTGCTCATCATGCTGTCCTTTTGGTTGAAGAGAACAATAATGTAGTCCTTGAAGGTCTTTAACAGTTTTCTAAATATCCCGATAGCTGACAGAATCCATCCAAAAGACTCCATTCATGGATGAGCTCGTCTCCCCCTTACTTCTGGCATTTTCACCCAGACATACAGTATTTCAGCACCAAGACGGTTTCTTTGGAAAAGCTCAAGGTGACAATAAAACAAGACTAATCTGTGGTGCAATGTCAAGACAGGTTCCTTTCAGGAAAGAGAAATTGAAGTTCAGAGCGGTTAAAAAGGTGCCTGGGGTTATCAACGTGTGTTTTTAGGTCATTTCTCATGTGATATGGCTCAGTCTGAGGGGAAGAAAAATATCCTCACCTGCACAATGTTGACAAGACATGAGGTTAATGGGGCCATGTGGCCAGTCTGGTGTTATCTGGACAGACAGCTATATATGGAAGGAAAGTGGGACTGTTTTCCCAGAATGCCTCTGAAAGGAAAGTGTTTTACTTGTGTGGATTATTGGCGAGTTAGAGTCAACTTTGCCCTCGATTTGGTGACAGATAATAGAGAGCACTCCGATCAACCTCRCCACTTTCCAAGCGTTAAGGCAAGTAGCTCTTTTCCTCTCCATTTGTTCACCTCTTTCCTGCTGTAATATGATGCCAATTCTACATGAATGATCTTACTCAGATTACAACACCGGTGGCATAGCAACGTGAAAGCGCCAACGCTGACCTTCAAACTGGTTTAAAAACACTGTTTGGAAGTGGAACATTTCAATTCTCATGCAGACTCCATAATTATCTATTCTTTTACCGTCTGTTCACTGAGTGCAGGAAACTGGCCCGGTCCGGTCTCTAAGTTCAAGCGGCACAAAACAATGGCAACCAAATGTTAAAGAGGAAGCGTGTGGAGACGGTCTGAATGATAGTCCGATTTTCAGGCGCTAAAGAAAGGAGGTTGTTACTCATACTAGAAGGAGTTGAAAGGAAACAACAGAAGTGATATTTTACAAAAAGAGGTTTACTGCTTTGTTTCCTGCCTTCAGAGGCCCATCAAAGAGRGGAAGTATGTATCCTAAGACAAAATGAGACAAAGGGGAATTTTAAACCTTTTTGTAACTTCTTATACTGGCAAATAAAGTCAAAAACAGAGCCAGGGAACGCAATAAAAAACATTCAGACTGTAATAATCCACCGAAGTTTATTTATTTTTAAGCACAACGCTGTCAAAAATAAGAAGCTCTAGTGTTGATTTGCAATCACATCTCCAAAAACACCTCAGACACTGTGCAATGACTAAATCTGACTCACTTCTACATGACCTACAATAATTTAGATAAACAAAGCATTAGGTAACATGGATTACTTTTTCACTCCCCATCTTTGAGATAACCTCTTCAGAGAAAGAATTAGCTTCACATCGAGTACCAACAATTTTCTTATTAGAATTGCTGTCATTAACTCACATTATCTCAGCAGATTATATCCTAATAGATTATTACTTATCTGCTGTAGAGGATGTTAATGAAGGTCTCAAGTAGATGGAAAATGAAGATGGACCAATCTGAACTAAACTAAATTTGATGTTTGCCTYCCAGGACCATTGGTATTTGATTTAGGGTAAAACATTAACAAAGCAGTGCTTTAAGGTCTACAGGAAGTTCCTGCAACATATTACTAAAGAATATTATGGGTTATTAGTCAGGAGGTCAAAACTCTTATCAAGTTCAAAACATTAAGAATTATGAATGCATGTAAACAAAAAGGCACACAGAGTTTAAGAGTAATTGAACACAGCTTCAAAAAATTAATCCTTTAAAAAGATAAGCTATCACCACTTGTCAAATTATAAAAAGTGAGGGATTTTTTTAATCCCTTTCAGTCCATTCTGTAAACTGAACACAGCAATCAGAGTTCAGAAAGGACAGTTTTAAATTGGTGCAGACTTCTTAATTTGTGGCAAGTGGCATTAATCCACGGAGGATAAGAGAGCTAAAACAAATAAACAGAGGTATGGTTGTCACAAGAAATGGATTATGATTCAGGCTCCAGCTTTACTGCTCTTATGGGAATTAATTTCACACACCAAGCAGTTTAAAAAAAATGTTAGAGACAATTTCACAAATCCAAAAAAGGATTTGTTTCACCAAKTTATCTTCAAAAAATGGGTACAATCATCCCGGATCCATGTTTGCTGATGACTTATTTAAGGCTATTTCTTCAACAGTTTTCTGAAATGGTCACACAGACAATTCCAGCTTCATGCGGTCGTTCATAAAAATCACAGAAACAGCCGTGTCCCGCACAGATGTGAGTTTTCAGAAATGGAGCAAGCATCAAGGAATTAAAAGAGGCACAAGGTTCACCAGGGGTGGGCTGGCTTCGTCTTTATAGGAACTTGTCAGTGAAAATTCCATCAATCCACAAAAAAATATTAATGCCAGAAGAACAAAAAGCTGAAAACAGCATATGCTGCACAATAATGACATGTGGCCCAAGTAAAATCATTTCCAAGCATGTGCCATGGTCTGCTTTTAGGAACTTTCTTCTTCTAACACAGCCATTCTGAGTGCTTCGACACACAAATGTGCTGCAAAGCCTGCACAGCTTGCAGCACATTCCCCTTAATCCTTCCCATGTCCAAACCCCAAAAAGGAAATATTACATGCTTTTAACATTTAACAAATGTCTTCTGAATTAATGGCCGATAGAAGATCTCAGAAACTTTGAAGTGCAGTTGGAAACATGCTCCTTTCTTCTTTGCAAATAACTCTGCACACAAATTAGCATTCCAATGTTTGTTGCATTAACAGCACACTACACCTCTCTGTTTTGACCCCACTCCATGTCTTCCCAGTCTCGGGGGGTGGGGTTCAAAAAGATTGGATCAAACTGTAAATCAGTAACAGCTGTTGCCAAGAAGAGCTTGCAAACGCATATGATTTAAATACAGATACAGTGTTTGAAAACAGGTTGTAAATCATTTTCTCTCAACTCATCAGAGGATACACACGTTTTGATTTGATACATTTCCTGGTTGTATACATTAAAAAAAGGCCAACATGTTATGTTAGGGCAAGTGGAAATGCAATGCTGATATTCTGTAATATTTTTATACGAGGTCAGTTAAAGAAAAGCCTTTGTTAGTTCTTAATGCAGTTGCATAATAGGCTTTTGTGTGATACTTTACCCCAAAGCTATAAATGCAGGCTTTATTCTTTTGTTTGATTGTTTTATATTATGCATCTATTATCTATAGCTATTATCTTACACATACAGTAAGTTAAACTGTATTTGGGTGGAGAATTGAARTTCAAATCACTGACCGTGTAACACTAACCCAAAAATGTTATATAAGCATCTCAAAGTTACTCATTCCTGTAGGGAACTAATGCAGATTGTATTTATAACATGTGTCAACTTGTATGGAGGAAATCAATCATGTATATTTCCTATTATATATTTTTTTACTCTGGTTTGTCTTGTTTCAAGGCAATTATATATTTTTGTGGGTATATTCCTTTTTTGTTTTTTTTTTTACTTTGATGATCTGCCATCATAAAAAGTGCAAATCAAAAAAGTGTTAGTGGAACAACTCACTTCTGTAAAAGCCTTTCAAGAATTAATCTTCAGCCATGACATTATCAATTAGGAATCTGTTTTTACTGCTTAAGAATTTGGTAAAGTATGATGTCAGAAACTGAAGTGAATGTTGCCAACTTYCATTGACTAATCCACTAATTGAAAAAAAAAACTGCAGATTAGTCAACTATCAAAATTGTCATCAGTTGCAGCCCTAAACATGACACAGGGGACACAATACGATATATTGTGATTGTGCAAGCAAAGCAAGATATAACTATTTTTTCTCCAAAACTTCTAATTTTAAAAAACTGTGTTTTATATGTTTCGTATTTCTTATTTCATCCATGTTTTCAATAGTTAGTTTAACTATGCTATTAAATAGTTTGATCATATATTTGTGGCAGCTTTTAGATTTATATTTATTAATTATAAAAATATGGTCACCTAACAGTAGCCAATATATTGTGTTCTTTCAGTGAACAAATGAAAAGAAGCAGCTACAGTCTGTGTTACATCTTATGGTGGTAGTGCGWGCAGTACCCAGCTTAAAATACAGGACAGCCCAGCTAATATAGTTGTCAAATCTACCTCTGCTTTGAGGCAGTGGGATGCTGATCTTATCCACTCCAATTCACCCATCGGCACTTAGTGATAATGTTTACTCACAATGCTAACATTTGATCTAGAATTATAGGCTGTGTCTCAATTCATGGGCTGCATCCTCATGATTGCGCATTTGTCGTCCACATACGTCACTGCCCCGCGCCCACAAAATTGCGAAAATCAAGGATGCATTCGAGCATCCTTCCTGGCCGAAGATATCTCAGGATCCAATGTGCCAACAGCAAAATGAACAGAGAAATGAAGACGGCAAAGTTTTTATTTTTTTTACCAAGTTGTCGTAGTTTGAAAATTCATCACGGACAGAAGAATTTGTTTTTAAATGCAAGTTTAGTAGCTTGGATGATGAAATTCAAGCTGCAATTAGATGTTAAATAAAATGCAACTACAAGTACTGATACTGGAGCTAGACGCAAATTATTAATGTTTTTTTAATTAACATATTTATTTACGTGTAACGTTTTAAACGTGAATTCTCCCAGTGAAAAGACGTGAATACGCATCCCAGTGCATGTTGAGTCGATATGAAACCAATCACTATGGTAATGGGGTAGCACGTGGTCAGGTCACGCAAACCGACGTCAAGCAAAGGCTAGACTGTCTTCATTTCACTGCAGTTTTATGCAGCCTACCCAGACTGGGGAGGATGTGGCCCACATGGCCCAGCTGGGCTACATACTAATGAGGATGCAGCCCATAAATTGAGACCCAGCTGAACTCTCTGGCTCCTAAAAATAATAATAATAATAAAAAACTCTCAGGAAAATCAGTGTAGGAGCCAAACAGCTGGCAGCTACTGCCAACTAACGGTTCCGAGGCTAAATTTTAACACAAAAATTAACTGCTGAATGAAAGTTTACATTTTAAGCCTTAATTAAAAATCAACAGTGCTTTAGAGCAGTGTTTCCCAAAGTTGGGGTTGGGACCCAAAGTGGGGTCCCGAAACATCAAGGTGGGGTCCTGAAAAGATTTTATGAATTAATTACATTTTTGCCTTAGTTGTTACAAATGAGTGAGGTTAGTGTGTTTAAAATGGATGAATGTAGCATAAAAAATATTGTTACTATGCCCATGTTTAGTTGACCTGATACAAATGTTTATCATCCAAAAATAGTTGGGGGTCACAGGTCTCTGCTACTGTTTTGTACTATTCTGTGGGTCAAAAGCTGAAATGTTTGGGAACCACTGCACTTTGGTTCCCAAAGTTGGGCTTGGGACCCAATTATGGGTCATGAAGCACCTTGGATAATCTCCAGAAATCAATTTAAAGGGTAATAAAATAATTGCTGATGTAATATATTCCCTATAATTATTACAAAACACAAAATAAGTAAAAATAAGTATTTATATTTGTGTAAAAGCTGCTTAGATTGTCAAAAAGCCTGTGTTTTTAGGGTTATTAACGAAGTTCATGTACTCAGACCAGTAHTATTTGAGGTCACAAGTTTTTGCCATGGATATTTTGTGGGTCAGAAGACAAAAAGTTTGGGAACCACTGCTTTAGAGAATCAATACAATATGGGAAAATTAAATATTGCAATATTTCAGCGAATTGACATTTTCTTACACCCCCAGTGAATATCTCAACAAACACCACGTCAGATTAAAAGTTGACCATTAAGTTGCTCTTTTATATACACAAACCCATAGCAACACATTAAAAACCAGGGGTGCCCAAATCCTGGTCCTTGAGGACCACCATCGTGCATGTCTTATATGTAACCTTGTTCAAGTTATTCAGAAGCTTGTTAATTACCCATTCATTTAAATCAGGTGTGTTTGAGAGAAACCTTTAAAACATGCAGGATAGTGGTCTTTAAGGACCTGGACTTGATAGTTGACAGTTTTCTTGTAGTTTGGACTTATTTGCACTTAAACTGCAAACGAGCCGATTGGAAATGCATCAAGAATTTTAATGACAGTTCTCACACACCTTGGCTGCTCAAACCAAAACAGACAGATTTGACTGAATTTGATTCAAATCACAAGAAGCACAACATGATGCAACACAATGCTCGACGCTGTAACACTCTTAGTGAGACTTAGAGTAATACCACAGTGCCACATGGCTAGACACGAGCAAACGTGCAGTACGAGTTTGGTTTCCTTCATCTACAACAGTATTTCTCAGCACTGTATTCAAGGTTCAGTCTCACTAATCTGGTTTTCCTTTTGGGGGAAAAGACTATGTTCAACAGGACAAAACTATTACACATCTGACAAGCAACGACTCAGTTTGTGCACCCTGTTGGGTCACTGGCTCTTGCAATGTTCCCTACTCAGCCATAACAATACAACTCTGATGCCAGCATCTTTTATTGGCCACTTGGCTGTGGACCATGGGAACCAAGCTCCAGAGAGTGAGAAAAAGCAGACTTTTTTTTATTTTCTGCACAGTAATACAAACATCTAACAGCAGACAACTGGAAAAACTCTGTTTTTGGCACAAAAGCGTGAAAAAAAAACCCCAATTGTAATTGTTTCATGAAGGGCGTAAAATGACACAGAATGATACTGGAAAACTGAGGCAGAGAATATTTGGCCACTGGAGTGATTTTCAAAAACAAAGCTTGTTCCACCTGTTGAGTTTCTAATGAAAAACATCACACTTCGTGTAGCACTTGTGACAGCTTCTGTCAAGATGAGAAAGCCAGGAGGTTGTGAAGATTTTCTACAGCTGTTAGAGAGAGAGAGCGTTGAATTGACAACTTTGTGARCAAAAATCGAAGAAAGCTTCATCCTGACATTTACGGGCAATTTTTTAAAGGTGAAAACAAGGCTTTGATTTTCAAAGCACCTGACTTAGTTTCATCTTTCTCTGAAAAACAGCCCGAGTTAGTGGTCAAACTTCAATGAGTCAATTTCAGTGGGTGGACACGATTACAGTGTTTTAGCCTGCTACTAAATCTGGGTTGGGTCCTGCTTTCAAATCCACCCTGTCTAATCATAAAGTAGAGGCTAACATAAAAAAAGCAGGCCCTCACAATTGTATATAGTTTAAATTAACYTTTTAAAGTAAATGTAGACCTATTAAATAAATTTATTGTTTTAGAACATCTATGAAGGAGTCATGACATAATTATTTTTTTTTAATGTGGATCTAAACTGGAAAATTTCCAATAATCTGCAGAACTGTAATCAAGCAAACCTTTATTTAGAAAATGTTGCACAATTTCCCGGGTATCCTGCAGTCCAGATGATCGGGTTTAAGGGTTGCCTGCCTCTGTTCTGAAGTGCCACTTCTAGAACTGGACTGGTATTGTACAACTGCCACAAACGATTATTTTTATAGCCGATTAATCATCGATTATTTTTTTGATTAGTCGACTAATCGGATCATATGTTAATTGAATATAAAACATACAGCTTATCACGCCAGAATGCAGCTGCTATTATATAACAGTCGTTAGATTTTAGCTATATGCTAACTAAAAATAATTGCTGTGGAAGGCAAGTTCTGCTCTGCAGATATTGCACAGGTTTCTCTTTCATTTTCTTAAAATGATCCCACACTTTTGAGCTCCATTGCCAGGTAGCCATGATACCAGAGCCTGTCTGTATAATGTCTTGTGACGTCCACGGCCTACCCCAGTTACCACTACTGTGCATGTGTGTCAAGGACAGAAAGAAGGCAGATGTGGCAGTGGAAGCTGTCAAAGCAGTTTGGAGAGAAAAACAAAGTAAAGAACAAAAATCGATTAAAATTAAATTATTAAATTAGTCATGGATTATTTTAATAATCGATTAGTCGTCGATTAATAGACTAATCGTGGCAGCCCWATGGTATTGGGTGTGTAGTTTTTGGCCAGTAGCTATAAAATGAGAGTTGGCAAAGCCATATTAAAACTAAAGCTGATGTGAGGAGACCTGGTATAAATTTGATAAATAAGATTGGGTAGTTTATCGTCAACAATACTACGCAAACATAAATTGGCCAATCAATTTATTCATCTCACTCATTCACTTGTAAAACTGATCTAAAAAACTGCAAACAACCCATGACAACCTTATTATTTCTTAATAAGTGAAGAAATTATATACAGTATCTACATAAACATTAAACCACAAATCAAACCCAACTACAAAATAACCTGCAAATAATTMCATCAATATTTAATAGTATTATGTTTGACATGTATTGTATATTAAATAATTTGTATCACCCAGATTATTACATAATTTCACTCCATATGTCTGCTCAAATGTATTTTTTGCAAATACACTTTTAAAACCATTTTATGAGTTCTTTTTTGACTGATCTTTAGAAATTAAAGGCAACCAGTTCCTGATAAACACCATCACCGATTCATTTGTGGCCAATATATATTTGTCAATTAACAAAATTTACCAACATTTGCTTAACTTACACAAATGTATTCCCGTCATTAATATTTCTCATCTTGACATTTGCTGAGTGGTACATGAATTGTGACGTAATGTGACGTGTTCCAGCAGGAACTCAATTATTAACAACACTTAGCAGAACTGGAGCAACTAAAGACAACACAGAAGAGTATTCTGACTTTAAAAAAATAAATAAATTGTGGGAAACAAGGTGATTGCAGCAGCTGCTGATGCATCTTCATTGTCCTACATAAKTGATTAATTATGTACAGGTGTGACCACTCAGTACTTGATGTAAAATTGTTTTTAGGAGAAATATGCCCTGTGTTTGTTTTCACTTATTGGTTATTAAAGTCTTTTTAAAAGAGTTTAAAAATAAACACAAATCAGTTTATTATTTTTCTATAGTACTAATAAAGATTAAACATACCATTTTACCAGAAAACGTAAGATTTAGTTTCTCCTTTTTGAAATTAACTAATTAATAAAAGATTTAGTTTCTCCTTGTGAAAGAACAATGGTTTTAATTCCCTCGTTATTTTGCTGCTCATCCACACTGTAGACCAGAGGAGCCCAAAGTGGGGCCCGCGGGCCAAATTTGGCCCGCCAAGCCATTTGATTTGGCCCACCAGCAGTTGACATTGGTTGTAACCTGACGTCCTATGCAGAAAAAGTATTTCCACTTTGTCTTTTCATCCATTGGCTCAATAACTATAAAGGGCTGTGGTGCAGGTAGTTTTCACTCATGGTTCTGACTTTATCTTTGATATATTAAGATTAAATATGAAATACAAGCAAAAAGTGACATTTAGATTAGATTTAAATGCACATGTAGATTTGCACACGTTATAAGGCATATTTTATCAATTTACGAAATTTCCCATGAACCTTTGCTACTTGAGGATATGGCAGATTTTCTCCAAGTACCCAGACTAAAACAAAAGCAGGCCACCAAACTGGCTGCTGGCTTAATCGTTACAAAATAAAGGACTTTACTAAATTAATATTTGTATTTCATGTATTGTATTACTGCATTTGGTCCGCAGCCCTGGATAGATTCTCATTTTTGGCCCTCTTGGGAAAAAAATGTTTGGGCGCCCCTGCTGTAGAACACTACTGTTGGTATTTTAAAGCCATGACACTAAGAAAAAAACACGTTCAGTCAATAGTTTCAGAGTTAAACTTAGTTAATGTTCAAACCAATTTGAACGAAAGTATACTGAAACCTGACTTAGTTCGCTTTTTTTGGCTCAAAGTTTCCTTCATTTCCGACCAAATGGAAAAAGCTCGAACAGAAAAAAAGGCTGAAAGATAATAAAAACAAGGTAATTGAACAATTAAAGTGCTCAGTTTTAGTTAGCTGTCAGTCCCGTTGGTTTTATTCAACCGTGGGCATGCCCAGACATTCCTCCCCACGAGACAAACTTCCACCAAAACGTTTTTTCTTTCCTTTATTATTATCTTAATATCCCACTTTCCTGAACGCCACACGGACCACCTATTTGTTAACCTTACCTGAGAAATGTCATGGGTGTAAAAAGAGCAAAATGAAAGTTGTCCTGGTCCTGTGAACGGTACCTCCACATGAACTCACTCCGTAACTTAATTCACCAAAGGTGGGCTGAGCTCCTCCTCTTCCTCCTCCTCTTCCTCCTCCTCTTCCTCCCGGAATGAGGTCATGTGCGGGGAGGACCGTGGGCAGCTCAGGGAACAAAGTCCTCCTCCTCCTCCTTCCTCCTCTTCATGCCAGGATGCAGGACATATCTGATACAGTATGCTGCATCACCCAATAATCCACAGGAAATTACCATTACAAAGAAAATAATGTCCTTATGTTTCCTCTTTGCACAGGTATCAGTGAAAATAGGTCATCAGTGATGACGTCACAGCAGTTGGTGCAAAGCAAAAGCGCTTTGTTTACATTGAATGTGGACCCACGTGTCAAAAACTACTGAAATAAATTCTTTCTAAAACTTTTATATTTTCTGTTTTCATCACGTCTTCACATCCAAAATTCAGTCTAGATGTACAGCAGAGCAGAGGTTCTCAAATTAGGGTCCTAGGACTCCCAGGGGTCTGTGAACCACAGCTTAGGGGTCCGCAAAATAAATCAGCTCACAGTAAAATGTATTACAGTAATTCAGTTCAGTTTATTTATTTATATTATTTATAAAATTTTATCATGTCAAGCGAACATATTAAATTAAAAACAACAATTAGTCCATAAAATTATGTTTAAGCACTGAAGCTTTCCATCCAACTGGGCAACAC
>NW_013952554.1:226735-228655 GCF_001266775.1 Austrofundulus limnaeus
CACACACACACACACACACACACACACACACACACACACAGGTTATAGTCTGTTCTCTTACACTTTCTGCAGTAATTTGTGAAATATGCAAACATTCCATTAGCACTCAGTCGGTGCTTTCCCTCTTTCTTTCCTGTTATTATTTACTTAGCTGAAATCAGCATGAAGGTCAAACTTAAGACATAAAAATCACGAGAATGCCAGTGATCCTAAATCAGCCATATCGTTTGCTTACACCCATGCAGAAAAACTGACACAGAGGATGAAAAACGGTCTTGGCAGCTCCAAGTACAAACCAACAGAAAGACTGCAAGCCATTGTTGATGCCAAACGCCTGGAGTTGGATCTGATTGGACAGAAGGCACGTTCTTTCCGGTTATCAGAATTATGCACGCACTGAAAGGAGATCAATATTATGTGAGAACAATACGTACAAAATTAATTCCTGGTATGTTTGATAACATTGTAATGCAAATGGAGGTGACATCGCAGCAACGTCACTCATTGCTGTTCACAGAGAAACTGGCACAAACTTGAGTTTAGTGTGAAGTTATAAAGCGTGTCTCAGTTAAACCATGTGATTTGTCCACCTTTTTCTCCACTTTTCCTCCACACCACACACACAGAAAGTTCATTTAGCTTGAAAAGGCATTGCAAGGCATTTATAACATTAACTATAAACAATAACATGAAAGAAAACAGTAATATCACTGCCACACAGAGTAGCAGTTCAATGAATATTAATTTAGTTGCCTGTAGTTTTAAAGACCCTCTGATTGAAGCTTTTAATTATGACGCTGAGTTGAGCAAACAGTGATTGCGAGGGGCAATGACAATTAGGCTTTTAGCTTTGTTGTTTTAAATGAACTGTGTCAGAAGGCTTTTAGCATCATCCAGATGGCTCCTTCAAACTCTGCTCTCTGTATACCTTAGATAAAACATGTTCACATTCAGTTGACCTGCAGAAAGACTTTTGAGTGGCTCTCCTTGGTGATGGGATAGAAAGGAAATGATCTTGTGTAGCCTCAAGTACTGAAGAACTGGCAGCATTTCAAGATGCTAAATCTTTAGCAGCGCTGTTCTAAATTATAGGCTTTACAGTATTGTTTACAGTTTCTCATAAATGTGACTCAAAGTCAAAGTCCCAATGCATTTCAATTTTGTCACGTCATAGAACAATGTGATAGTAAAGACCTTTAAATCACTGATATATTCCCTGAGTGTGTAAAATTAGGTTTCAGAGAGAGAGTTGTGAGAAATTGAGCTCTCATCGCAGTGTGTCCACTGGATGCTGATTGACAGAATTAGGACTGGTTCTAATTAACTGCCTTCACAGGGCGAACACAACTGGCTTGATATTAGTTTTCTACATAATTTTCAAAATGCCTCATTTTATTATTTATTTCCTGCTGCATCAAAGAGTTTTAGTTTCAGACTGACCCTGAAAAGCCTGAAACAAACAAAAAATAAAATTAAAGTGTGTGATGGTCTGTTTTAATGTTGATAAAAAAGGATTTTGAGTATTTTAACATGTTTAAATTAGTATGTTTTTATCACGCAGTGCTTGGATTTAGCTTTATTTTGACTTTATAAGAAAAAAAATCTAACTTTCTGTGTGTTGCTATAGCACCTATGGCACTGTGTCTGAAACTTCATTTTAGCTCCTGGTTCTTCAAGGTCCTCTTCTCTGAAAGGCTGTCCGCTCTGACTAGTTAACGGATTGATTCGAAACATAGGAGTGGAAGGCAGCAGTAGCTGTTTTATATGTTATATATTTACAGCGGGTAAAATAAGTATTTAACACGTCACCATTTTTCTCAGTAAATATATTACTAGACATTAATGACATCAAATTTTCACCAGATGTCGGTAACAACCCAAGTGATCCATACATACAAAGAAATCAAACCATAAATGTCT
>NW_013952554.1:229988-239799 GCF_001266775.1 Austrofundulus limnaeus
GTGTGTGTGTGTGTGTGTGTGTGTGTGTGTGTGTGTGTGTGTGTGTGTGTGTGTGTGTGTTAAAACATGCCGAATCAGCCACCAAGCAGGAATTTTTCTAACTTTTCATACTTTTGTTATTACGCAAACAATCAAAAAGAGTCATCGAGTCAGTTTCAGAGGGTTATATTTTTAATGGTTAAAGAGGAGACAGGTATTTGTATCTTTGCATATCTTTTTACATGTTCAGAATGTGTAACAATTATTTAAATTAAAACAAAGCAAACACAATGTTTTTAATAGGATCCTACCACATTTTAATAAAACACACTGAGAAAAAAGCACATCCACGTAGTTCAATAAAAAAATAATTAAAAAAACATTCACCTTTGTTCTTTTGAAAAAGCAACCATCACATTTTAAAATATGATAGTGATGAGTTTATGTTTTGAAGCCTGTCCTCTTCTAAATTTATATTTATAAAAAATACCCCTCTTGATGGTGTCCTTGCTGTCGCATGCACAGTCAGAGCATGAGTTAATTAGGATCCAAACTTGTTTGAATGTTTCAAATAGGATGTACTTGTGTAAAAGTTCTTGTATGTGAGTTTTTTTTCTTTGCACAATTATCTGACTCACTGGCCTGTGCAAAAAAAAACAAACAAAAAAAAAAAAAACACGGTAATAGAGCAAGGAATATCTGCCCTGTGAGTGCTTTGAAGGAGCCACACGATGAAAACTCTAAACAAATGAGACAAGATTAGCACTGTTGCTTCCCTCTTGCTCTCCTAATAGCGTGCCTTGTGTGTCTCACGCATGCATCTGCTTGATTATTTTAATTTATCACTCTTTATTTGGCTGTTTCACTTAAATTAACTCAGTTTATCAAACACAGTTATGCAAATCAAAACTATAAATGTCACTAGAAAAAACTTGTCCAAGATCACAGAAGTAAAAAATAAAAAAATTGTTTACGTGTAAAAAAGCCACTTAATCTAGATGTTACGATCAATTCTGCTTTAATAGTTGCAATTATTTTCTAAAATCACAAAGACGAATTAAAGCACCACAGACGAAGTCTTATTCAACTAAAAGGAAGCAGACCCGATTCTCTCCATGCTTTTAAGCGCAGGGAAACGGTTTACTCTTTCTATGAAACAAATTTTGTTTTATAGGTTCAGGAGATTCGCTGTGCAGCCAAGGCAACCACGGAGAGCTCCTTATTACGACAACACAGACAGGTGTGGAGCAGAGAACGCCCCAGGCTGCAAAAGGCTGAGTAAGTGCACCCCCCCACCACCACCACCCATTACTGCCTGCCATTATCTGCTGCAGTTTTCTAAATCAGCTTATACACAAAGCAGCTATTCCACTTAAAGCTTTTTTGCACCCAGACAGAAGTCTTTAGAGATAAAAAAAAAAGAGTGTAAAAAGTATGTTAAAGAAGAAAATGTAATAGGGGAGTTAAAGGGAGGGAAGGTGATTTTCCGATAGGGAGGTAATGCTTGTGTGAGGACTCAGTCTGTCCCTCTGTGTTTTGAGGCAGAAGTGTGGGACTGGGGCCCAGGACTGTCATGCTTTGTGAAGTGAGAAGGGCAACTCTGGCTCTGGGGTGCAGCTTGTTTGGCTGCTGTGATGATGACTGTGTCTGAGCCACACAAGGTTAATGATGTACACAACCAGGGGCCTCAGTAATGAGCCGAGTCATGAAGATGTAACACTGCTTGCGTCTGTCCACACACGTATCTAGTTAGAGAAACTTGGGATTCAAACGCCACCTGGGAGAATCGGTGAGCGTATCCCCATGGTTACCGCTGCTTCTTTTTTTATTTTCACAGTCTTGGCAATGTTTTGGCCAGGTAATAAAAAGCCAACAATTACAGGTAACTTCCACTGCAGGTCATTTTATTATGATTCTCTTTGCGCAGATGATGGTAAACTTTTCAGAAAGTCTATCTCATAGATACTCTGTGCATAACAATAACTATTTTAACCTATAATTCTTATTACTTTTTCTTTAAAATATTTTGAAGACAAATAAAGAAATCGCCATCTCCATTTTCTGCCATTTATCTGTAGTCAGGCTGTGGAGGCAACAGGTCCAGAAAAGAAAAACAGACATCCATCTCCTCAGAGACACTTTCCAGGCCAGAGAGGATACATGTAATCCCTCCAGTGAGTCCCGGGTCTTCCCCGGGGCCTCCTACCAGTGGGAATTGCCTGTAATACGTCTAAAGTGAGGCGTCCAGGAGGCATCCTAATCAGGTGCCCGAACCACCTAAACTGACTCCTTTCGATGCAGAGGAGCAGCGGCTCTACTCTGAGCTCCACCCAAATGATGGAGCTCCTCTCCTATCTCTAAGGCTGAGCCCGGCCACCCTACGAAGGAAGCTTATTTCAGCCGCTTGTATCCGGGATCTTGTTCTTTCGGTCGTGATCCACGCCTCATGACCATAGGTGAGGGTTGGCACGTAGACAGACCAGTAAACCGAGAGCTTTGTCTTACGACTCAGCTCTTTCTTCACCACGACGGACTGAAGCAACGCCCTCATTACTGAGGACGAGGCCCCAATTCGTCAATCCATCTCCGGCTCCATCCTACCATCACTCGTGAACAAGACACCCAGATACTTAAATTTCTCCACTTGAGGCAGAGACTCCTGCAACCAGGAGAGAGCATTTCATTATTTCCTGGTCAAGAACCATGGCCTCAGATGTAGAGGAACTCTCATCCATTCGCTTCACACTTGGCTGCGAACCGCCCCAGTGCACGCTGAACGTCTTGGCCTGTAATTTGGTATGCCTGTATGTCTGTGTGTCTCTATAGTGTATTTTAATATGTGATGTTGGAAATCTGTGTTTTTTTTTTAGTTCTGCAGAACAGGAACCTGCTGTAAAACAGCAGCTATGCTGAGCCGGGCCTGATTTATTTAAATCTTTTCCTGTTTTAAAAATCAAATCATATCAAGACACCAACAAAACCAAATCATCCACATAAAGCAGAGATGAAACTCTGTGGTTCCCAAACCAGACATCCTCCTCTCTGTGCCTTGAGATCCTGTCCATAAAGACTACAAACAGGACTGGAGACAAGGGACAGCCCTGGCGAAGCCTAACCCACACTGAGAACGAGCTTGACTTTGTGCAAAGAATGTGAACACAGCTCCTGCTTTGGTTATACAGGGACAAGAAAAACTCAACTAATGCTGGGCCTTTTAATCGTCAGATGAATTTTACCTTCTATTGTTGCCAGTTTTAATGCAGATCCAGATTGGTGGATAAAACACGATCCATAAATTGTCATGTACTTTAAAATGTACCAAGAGTTTTTATGTTCATTTTAAATCCATATCAGTGTTTAATTTAAAATGGGTATATTTCTTTGGTTTGAATGCATTTGTCCTTTATTAAACTAAAAAAAGGCAGTCATTTTGCTAAAAACTTGCCTATTTTTTGTTACTGTTGTCTGGTTTGCTCACAGCGTTACCTTTTGACATTTTGTTTTGTTTAAAATGAGGCATATAAGTTAAGGGACTTATCATGTTTTAGCTTTTAGCATTAAACTGTGCATAAACCAAAATACCCCCTGCTTATTAATATTTAAACTGAGTTTCAGTAATGTCCTGTTTTTGCAAACTACCTTATGTATTGCTCTCATTGCACAGAGAGCAAGCTGAGGATGGATTCCACCATTTCCTAGAGCAGGTCAGGCCTATTGGCATAACAGACACGGCCATCTTCTCACTTCAAGAATATGGTAAACAGCGACAGCATTAAAATTTTCACTCCTAAACATTACTGTTTACATTTACTGTATTAATACACTGTGTGTTTTATATTGTTGTTTAGAGCTGTCTCTGAAGAATGAACAGGAAGCATTCAGAAGAGCCACTGTTGATCCAGTTTATCATCTCAGAGATGACCTGCGCTTCAGACTGAGCAACATGCAACTCAGCAGCAAACTTTCATCAAACTGTGACCAAGTAACACAGCAGGTATATGTGTGTGCTGAAATCAAGGCATGGCTGAATGTTTACAGTTGGATTTACAATGCATTTGTCCTCAAAAGTTGTTGTTTCACTAAAAACTACCAGATTGGCAACATTTCTAAATGTGTGATTGGTTTGCGACCATCGATTTAGCAGACGCCTATTTTCACATAGCGATTCACCCGGAGCACAGAAAATATCTCAGGTTCGCCTTTGAGGGTGTAGCCTATGAGTATCTGGTGCTACCGTTCGGTTTATCGCTAGCTCCTCGCACCTTTTCAAAGTGCGTAGGAGCTGCTTTGACTCCCCTCAAGGAAAGTGGGGTCCGTCTGTTAGCATATTTAGACGACTGGGCTCTGATCGCAAGCTCCAAGGAGCAAACATTAGATCAGCTGTCTCAGGTTCTGTCACACATTCAGGCTTTAGGGATTTTAGTAAACACCCAGAAAAGTCTATTAACACCAAGTCAGCAGCTTTCGTTCCTCGGACTAGAAATCTGCTCCTTGTCAAGCAGGGCTCGCCTCTCAGAAAACAGAGCAGCCATTTTTCACCGCTGCTTAGCTCAGTTTCAACTGGAACGCAAACTGAGCTTCAAAACGGTACTACAGTTACTGGGAATGGTGGCTTCCATGATTTCAGTAGTACCACTCGGGCTGTTAAAAATGCGCCGTTTTCAGCATTGGTCTCAGTCCCACAGGCTGTGTCCGTCTCGACACAGACGCCTCCCTGAAAGGTTGGGGAGCCCTGTGCAATGGCGTGGCGGTGAGGGGAACCTGGACTCCACAACAGTCCAGGCTCCACATAAACTGCCTAGAATTGTTAGCAGTCCTGTTAGCACTGAAACATTTTTGTCCAGTTCTGGAGAACCATCATCTTCTAATCAGAATGGACAACACAGCAGTGGTCTCTTATATAAACAGACGAGGAGGGACTCGGTCCCTTCCCCTGCTGAACCTGTCTCACACTCAGTGTTCATTTTCTGTCTATCACAGTCATTCATGTTCCGGGGAGACTGAACCTAGGTCCAGACATTCTCTCCAGGGGCGGACCTCTAGCAAAGGAGTGGAGGCTGCATCCCACTGTGGTGGCCCAGATTTGGGTTTTGTTTGGCAAAGCGACAGTAGATCTGTTTGCTTCCAGATCAAACACACACTGTCCTCTGTTCTTTTCCATGACAGAGCAGAGCGCTCCTCTGGGAGTGGACGCCCTAGCTCATCCTTGGCCCGATGTACTTCTGTATGCGTTTCCCCCAGTGGAAATGATACCACTTGTACTAGAGAGGGTGCACGGACAGAGCCTGTCTTTGATCCTAGTGGCACCCCGCTGGCCAGCGAAGTCTTGGTACGCCGAGATAATCAGCTTGCTAGCAGCTCAACCCTGGCAACTTTCGGTTCAACGAGATCTCCTCTCTCAGGCAGAGGGGGAGATTTTTCACCCACACCCAGAACTATGAAAGCTGCATGCTTACCTGCTGAAAGGTCCAGCTTATTAGCTAAAGGCCTTTCTCCAGCAGTAATAGCAACTATCCAAAACGCAAGAGGATTATATTTCTACAAGTGGCAAGCTTTTGAGTGATGATGTAAGAACGGGCACCTGGACCCTTTTCAGTGCACAATAGGAGATGTTTTAACATTTCTTCAGGAGCTACTGGATAAAGGGCTCTCCTTCTCCACAATTAAAGTCTACTTAGCAGCCATTTCTGCCTGCCATGTAGGTTTTGATGGGGTCACACCTGGTGCTCATCCTTTAGCCGTGCGTTTTCTGAAAGGAGTTCATAAGCTACGGCCTGCTATTAAACCCAGTATTCCCTCTTGGGACCTCACTGTGGTTCTTGAGGCTCTCTGTGACCCTCCATTTGAGCCTCTAGAGTCTGTAGAGTTGAAGTTTCTTTCAAATAAAGTTGCTTTGCTTCTGGCTTTAGCTACAGCTTAACGGGTCGGAGACCTCCACGCTCTGTCATTGAACCCCTCCTGTATCCAGTTTTCTACTAATGACTCTAAAATGGTTTTGCACCCTAACTTTGCGTATCTTCCTAAGGTGATACCTTCTAGTTAAAGCTCTGTGTCTGTAGAGCTTTCCAGCTTTCACCCCCCCCCCCACCTCCTTTTGCATCTGAGGAGCAAAAGAGGCTGCATCTTCTGTGCCCCGTACGTGCTCTACGCACTTACATCGGCCGCACACAGGATGTAAGGTCATGTGATCAGCTGTTTGTGGCTGTTGCTAACCCACACAGAGTTAACGCTCTTTCTAGACAAAGACTCTCTCACTGGATTGTAGAGGCCATCTTGCTAGCATATAGTAGCAAAAGACCTTCCAATCCCTCTTGGAGTTAAAGCTCACTCCACCAGGGGTGTAGCGACATCTTGGGCCATTTTTAAAGGGGTACCTGTGAGTGACATTTGTGCCGCTGCCAGCTGGGCCTCACCAAACACTTTTGCACGATTTTACAGACTGGATGTAACAGCATCTTCGGTGGCTCATTGTGTACTTTCTGCCGGGTCCAAAGCTCTGCATTAGTACAGTACTTACTCAGGCACACTACTTAACTCAGGTCTGATAATGCTCTGCGGGGCCCTTTGACAAGTCCCATATACAACTGTGTGTTGTACTGAGTGAAATGACTGAAAAGGAANRYAAGGTTATGAATATAACCACGGTTCCTTGAAGGAATGGAACGAAGTGCAACACCTTGTTGGCCCCGCATCACAAAACGCTCGGTGAAGGGTGGTATCTAACTGAGTAATGACGCTGGTGACTCTGAACTTATGGGGTGAAGGCGGAGCCTKTCACCCGACGTTCAACGTCACCGCTCTAAAGACGTGATTAGAGGTGGCTTCAGCCAGGCGCGCGAGGGCGCGCGTGTCCCATATACAACTGTGTGTTGTACTTTGTTCCATTCCTTCAAGGAACCGTGGTTATATTCATAACCTTACGTTTCCCTTTAACTCAGAAGCTTTTTGCAGGCTCTAGAGTTGAATGGTGGGATTAAGGAGTTAGCCGAGGTCTTTAAAGACGGACCATACTGTGTCTTAACCGTCTGCCAGACACTTTGTCAGCTTTGTGTAGCTCACTCCGTCTCGTTTCTTTCCCATGCCTTCCATGTCTCTCGTTATCTTGTCTCGACTGCTCACACACTAAACTAGCCACCCTGCTTATTAGTATTTTTTCACATCTTTTCTTCTTTCATCTGTTTTTCTCCCTACATTTCTTCAGAGAGGTTGCTATGTAATTATGCTGCCATATCGGGGTATTTCAAACAAAAGCCAAAAAGTTAAACAAATCTAAGATGCCATAAAAATGAGTGATACTTTACAAAAGGCAATCAGCTGGTCTGGTAAGTTTACCTCATGCTGTGTGTCTGGGTATGAAACACACTTTGAATGGCTGAAACTCTAATAACTGCCCTGTTTAATTAAATATAATGGTCAAGGTCGCTTAGAAACCTCACAGTTGTTCACGTTCATTCTTCCTTGATGCAGTTCCATTGCTGCTTATGTGGGTAACCTGTACCTGCATATGACAAACAAACTCATTTCCTTTTTTTTTTTTTGCTGGTTTTATCCTTGCATTTCCAGATAAACTTTGTGAAAGAGCAGCAAGATGACATACTTGCAAAGCTTCATGCAGAGTACCTGGAAGTGGAGAAGGAGGTCATGGCCATCGGTTTAGAGGTACTTTTGTCTCTTCTAGATAAAATATATTAAATTCTTCAACATATTACCATTTTCAGACTGAGTTTAGGTACTGTTATTGAGCTTGGGGACTATCCAATGCAATGTGTTACCAACACGCAAAACTATTGAACTAAAGGTTTGGTCATGTGTTTGTGTCAGTCTTTGATCTAATTCTCTCTCTGTATTTCTCTATAAATCAAACAGCATCATCTTTGATCATCATTTCACTTTTGTTTTAATTAAATCAAACTTTATAAAGAAAGATTGATGAAGCTTGAGCTATTTTTGACTTTATCAGTTTCACCTTTATTGCATACTGCTTCATATTTGCATAAAAATATTATTACTGTATCTTTTTCTTTATTCTGTGCAGGCTTTTCTTAGAGGAATTTTCCACTGATATGCCTAAAAACACAAAAGACGGTCATTTTTCTATACGTACTCCTGTTCCTCCAAACAAACCTTTAGTTATTGTGTCCTAACCAAATATGTTCAATCTGAGTCTATTCCTGTTTTGTACAGATATTTTAGCTTAATTATATTTACTTTTCTTCTGAAAACAATGTAACGTATTAAACTGTTCAAACAAGTAAGCATTGCAGCTGAACTGAATACCTCTTTGGTTGTGCTTTTTAGAAATATCTCATTAGTGCTTCGGAGAACTCAGAAAGCATTCCCAAAGAGGTTTTGAATGCAGACTGCCCTTACCCAGAACTGAAGGACTCTCTGATCCAGGCCTTTCAGTCCCTCTCAGAAAGGTACCAAAGAGGACTTCAGAGTCTGCAGGAGCAACTTCAGAAAACTGACAGGTATTTAAAGTCCACTTCTGTTTAAAACTTTAAGCTCTTACACCTTGAATTGTTTCCTTGATTACTATATAAAAAGAGGATAAAATATTACACCGAAAGCAGAATTCAGGTTTGACTGAACAGAACAAAATGAAATAAACTGCCACAGTTAGTTCATTCCTGAGCAAACTGTTTATTAAGATGATTTCTCGCCAGGAGGCTGATTATGTAAAGTTCATTTATATTATTTTCCACAAGGCAGCTATTTTAGGGCCATTTATGCACTGTAGTTATGCTGCAGTTGCTTTTATTTTATTTTATTTTTACATTTTTCTGTCTTGTGTATTTCTATGTTGAATTTCTTGAAGGTTCTGTGGCTGGTGTCCAGAAGACCATGAACATTTCCAGTTCACAGTGTCCATGTACACTCACGACACACCCAACCACAGAGCGCTCTGCACGGACATGCTGCTGAGACGGTTCCCTGAGAGGACGAGACTGGAACTGGTCAGTAAGATCACTCAATAATCAATACTCAGTTATTGGTAGTTTTTAAAAAAAATTTAAAGAGACATTTTTTATTTTATTGAATAAAAGTGACGCCGCAGAGTGCACACACATTTCTGCACACATGTCGAGCCATTTCCAAAACATTGTGCATTTGTTTCAATCAATGCTTTTGGTCAGTATTTTTTGTATTTGTCCTGATTTTATGAATTTATTAGATTTTTTAAATAATATATTTACTAAGAATTTGGGCAAAGTATTACATAAAATAATTGGTCCTCATTTATTCAGCAAAGATTGGTTGAGAGCATTGTTCTRTATTAGATTCCTGTTAGCAATCACATAAATATAGGTTTCCATTAAAGGTGCCTATTGTGTCCTTATTTTTATTTGCTAAAATAAAACTGTGTTTCTAGATTTTTTTTTTCAAAGCTGAATTTCTAAAGATTTAGAGTATCATTTTGTAAATTTTACCTTTTGTAAGTTTAAGCCATGTTAGTTTTGCTCATTCTTACATCCACATTATTTGTGACCCATCATATTGAAATGAGGATTAAGTCAAATTTGGTCAAAATGACCTCATCACATTTTCAGATTCTTGGCTTTAAAAGCTACATTTTGATTCCTGGATCATTCTGATATCTTAAACGGAACCAGAGATATGACGTAATTTATCTTGTTGGTTACGATAATACATTAATATTTGGTCTGAATCCTAATTTTATGTCATTTTTATGAGGATTTTTAAACTTTCATTATGAAGAGGATATCTCAAATAGTTTTTGAAAATTGACATTTCCTAGCTGGGAAGAAACAAAAACTTTGCTAGCTCACAAAGAAAATCTCAAAATTTAAAGACGTTCTTCCTCAAAATC
>NW_013952554.1:240664-242096 GCF_001266775.1 Austrofundulus limnaeus
ATAATATCTTTACAAAGTATGACATAATTAGCTAAACTGTTTCCTGTGCTTCTGAATGTTTGGTTCCATCAGGGACAAATCCCTACCACAAGCAAGGCTTTTGCAGATGTTTTATTTATCGCTTGAATTATAGTTATTGTAGTTTTGCTTATATCTGTGTGTGAGCATGTTTGTGCATCTGTCTGCTGACAAAATAAATCATGAACTATTAGATGAACTTTAATGAAACTTGCAGAAAGCAACCATTAAGCATACATTCAACTATGATCCTCTGACATGGCCGCCACTACCAACTAACTTTAGTTCGAATTTGAATTTGATTGTATATTTTAGACCTGCCATGAGCTCTAAATAATCTCAATTGAATATTTAAATTGAATTTTAAAACAACAACCATGGCTATAATYTATTTCATTCTATAGGTAATGACCTAATATTTGGTATAATAGTAGCTGAAACTTGATTCTCAAAACAGCCTTTAAGAGTTTTGTTGAAATTTTTGCCATTAACTATCTGGAGCCAGCAAATGAAGCTGAGAGTCAGTCCCAGCACAAAACGCTACTCGTTTTGATCAAGTCAGTGTTTTAGCTGCAAGCTTTCTTTTGAGCTCAGTGCTTTGTTTGCCATTTTAGTTCTCTGTCATTAATTTCTTGGTAAGCACAAATTCACAAGAATGACTGAATCACTGTTTCTTGCTTTCAGTTTGACAGAATATCTGAGGCAAAGTGGGCTTTTTTTGTGCAACACAAAAACAACAGTCTTGATGATTAATCAACTCCAATGTTCTGCTTCGAATCCAAAGAAAAACAGTGCAGAGACGCATTTGCTAGTGACGGTGATTTCCAAGTTGCCTTCCCATCTCTAAGTTATTTTGAAGCAAATCACTTCTAGCAGCAGTTTCTCCGCAGTTTCTTGTTTCAGTTTTGTTTGTGGTAGACTGAAGACATCGTTTTGCTGAGCTGAACCCATCTGCCTCTGAAGGCAGAGGGTGGAGCGATAATGTTTTTGTCTGTRTTTGAMTTTTTTGTCCACACCATTTTTACAGACAATGRGCTAAAATTTGAAGTGGTAGTAGCAGAGCATCCTTCAAGTGCAACTTGTGCACAACATCTTTACTTAAAATCTTAGCCTTAACTGTTGGTATCAACCCTGATTGCTGTTAGCAAGATATCCAATGAACAAGTAGATGGATTCTCATAAAACACCTGGAAAGTAATCATTAGAAGTACATCTACTACTGGTTAAGGTTCAGAGTTGTATTAGTTTGTAATCCTTGTATTAGTGATTAATGAACAGACGTTTAGCATGTAGACCTGTTTTTGCTGATGTATTTTATGATTGTGTATAGAGGTTGTAATTAGAATTGATTGCTTTGGTCTTTATGACTTTATGCAGTAATTGTGTCTACAAATTGATTTGATTTGCTTTATTG
>NW_013952554.1:242683-244995 GCF_001266775.1 Austrofundulus limnaeus
CCGTTGTAGAGCCTAACTATGGGTTCTAAGATTTCATTTGTTGTAAGAGACCAAACAGGTAAACAGTACCAGTACCATAAAATTTTCATGGATTATTGTTTTATGTCTTGATTTTAGATTGTATTTTGTTGTTCAGGGACCACAGATGGAAATTAGTGTAAGCTAAATCTGGTGCAAAGCATCTTTTTAATGTTTTATTTGCACACTGTCCCTGTTTTAAATAAAGGCATTCTAAGTTAGCCCATTTCAAGATGGTAACCTGTGSTTATTAACCCTAGCTATAAATGGCTATATCTCAGTGAATTTTACTGAATTTTTTTTCACAACACATATACACTAACACTAACAAACCATTTAATATATTTTGAGATATTGCGTGAGATTGCGCACTGTCATTTTCAAGCCATCCAAAATAACTACGAGCTCAACTCATTTCTCAACACAAGGTGATTTTAGTTTAATACTCAATCACAAAAGGCAGCAGGTGATATGCACTCCTTCAAAGAATGGTAGGCCTTTAATTAGGTTTTACTGTCAGGTGACAGTATTTCAGCTCACTCTATGTGAAGAACCCCCTCTGCTGGTTGGGGCACTTTATTGTCTGTCACCACAGAAGTCAGAAGCCTGAGTGCCAGCCCTATTTCACAGTAATGGTCTCATAAAGTTCTGGATAATTCATGCTTCTTACTATTTTTGAATCTGTCCTTCAATTTTTTCCTTCTCTGAGTGTTCTCAGGCAGAAGGCATCATGTCACAGAGCTAAGTGTTGTTGCACTTGAAGTGTCCAGAGCAGACTTGGTGCTGCTCAACTTGTCCACACACTTACTGAGTGTAATAGCCAAAGTACATGAACACAAACAGACATTGCGCAATGTGTGCAAACATGTGAGCACACACCCACTGTGTTTATGCTAACTGGCTGCTGAAACACACTAGTTAGGACAAAGGTGGGGAAGGCGAGGATCAAACAAAGTGCAGGGGGAAAAAGGGTGGGCCTTCCTCAATTTTTAACATTGTGCATTAATAAACAAGATTCGCTTGACTAATCCAGACACTTCTGTTCCTTTGGCAGGTCTGTCAGCTCACTCATTTTCAATAAAACTGGTCAGCCGTCTAATGCCTTCACGCTGTCAGTTAGCCGCTATTAGCCCACAGATGAATATCAGTCCCTCTGTTCCAATGAGGCAGTCAAGTGGTGCAGCCTCTGAGAGCGCTGACACAATGATGAATAGCCATGGGCAGCCCTCACATAGAAAGGAACTGTTTTCCTGCAGAACATTTCACAGCCAGAAGAGAAGAGCCATTTTATACTCCAGCAGAGTTCGATCTGGCACAGGGGTGTCCCGATGGTCCTGCTGCCTTTAGTACAGACAGTACATAACGCAGTGTTTGGAAATATTTTTGTAGCACGTCATAAATTTGGTGCATAATATATAGAGCTGCCGTTGGATTCAGTTTTGAATGTCTACTTTATGTGTGTCTTTCTTAAGTTAAGGTTTGTTATTCAGTACTGAATACTGAAAAACGTAACAAATGGAAGTGAACTGTTTCAAAATAATGTTCCTCAATGGAAAATTGGGATTGGGAAGGCTTTGAATATCCAGTCAGCTACAGTTCATAACTTTAAAAGGTTTCAAGAGTTTAAAGAAATCTGTGTGCAAAAGACAAAACTGGAAGTCAACATTAGATGCCTGCAATCTTTGGGTCTTTAGTCAGTGCTGCATTTAAAACAGGTCTGATTCTGTTGTGGACATCTTTGCATGGGCTCAGGAACTCTTCTGAAAATCACCTGTAAACACAATCCATAAAATTAGGTTAAAGCTCTACAGTGCAAAGAAGAAGCCAAATGTGAACAGCCATCGTCTCTGGACCAAAGCTCATTTGAAATGGACTGAAGAAAATGAGGGAATTGTTCTGTCAGACAAATTAGGATTTGGAAATATCTTTGGAAACCATGTTCTCTAAGAGGAGGAGGAACATCCAGCCTGTTATTAGGGCATAGTTCAAAAGCCTGCTTCTCTGATGATATGGGGGGTTCATCAGTGCCTCTGGCATGGGCTGCTTACACAGCTAGAAGTGCACCATCTGTGCAGAAAACTACATACAGGTTTTAGAGTTACACATGCTCCCATCCAGACATCTTTTTCAGAGAAGGTCTTGCACTGCAAAAAATGTCCACCTAACCAAGTTTTAAAATCTTATATCCAGCCAAAAAATCTTTTTGATCTTGTTTTGAGACTGATTTACTAAATAAGAACTGATCATATAAGACTAATAATCTTGTTTTCAGAATGTGTAAGATTATTTGTCTT
>NW_013952554.1:245279-257756 GCF_001266775.1 Austrofundulus limnaeus
AAGACAAATAATCTTACACATTCTGAAAACAAGATTATTAGTCTTATATGATCAGTTCTTATTTAGTAAATCTGTGTCAAAACAAGATCAAAAAGACTTTTTGGCTGGACATAAGATTTTAAAACTTGGTGAGATGGACATTTTTTGCAGTGTGCATATTTCAGCAAGACAATGCCCAACTCCAGGCTGCATTCATTACAACAGTTTTCCTCCAAAATGATGCAAATCAAAATGTTTACTATGTTTCATCATGAATAAATTCTGAGTTTGTGAGATTTGTAATTTATTGCTTTTTATTTTCATGTACATGGGGGGTAAATTGGGGTTGTAAATTCATTGTTGTCTTTGTGTCACTAATTAATCAAACAATACCTCATCGGTTCTTTCAGGCGGAGCACGAACGCTTGTGGAACTTCCAGCGCTTCACCCAGGCACAGATGAAAGCAGTGACCCAACAGTGGCGCCGAGACCAGCAGGAGCTGCTGGCCAGGGCCCTCGTCATGCTGCAGGAGGCAGAGCATGCCCACCAGGAGGAGCTGGAGCACCGCAGAGAGCGTCAGCACCAGCAGGACATCTGCTTACATCTGAGAGACAAAGTTAGTGCCTCTTATATACTTAACTAAATGACTCCTTTATATTCCCACACAGAAACTATGTGGTAACGTTTATTATGTCTGATTTAAAGTGTAGATGTGATGGTCAGACTGTATAAGCGAGCAGTACTGTCTGACTGCCTGCCTGTGTTCTGTGTATCTGCTGATGAGGCTGTATATTAGGCTGGGCTGCCTGACAGCATCCCTGGCGTTAGCTGCCACTTGGGACAGACTCTGAATGCAAACAAACTAATAAGGATGGTCGAGCAAAACATGATGTCGCTGTCTCCACGGACCGCTGGTGTACAGTGACACAACAAATCCGTGAGCTGTTGATACTGTACAGAACAAATTGAATTTGCTTAGCTTGCGCACTTTTTTTATTATTAATGGTTTATGTCCTGTGGCTGTTCAGATAAAGACACGCTGACATTTGCTAGTGTGACCCAACGTCACTCAGTTTATTTTCTTTCTTTTTTTCAAATATTAGCACAGTTGTGTTTGCTAAGTTTGAGGGGTTTTCTTTTCCTGTGAGACCTGCAGGGTTTGCTGTCACTCTTTAAATGATCAAGTCTTTTTTTTCTGATTTTATGTTCTTGTTAGTAGTTTTGTTGTTTGAAATGTGTTTAAAAGTCTGTTTAGCCACCAAGAAGTAGTAGTTTGTTTGGTAGTAGCTGGGGGTCATGTACTCCCAAGTGCTAACAGATTGTGCAACATCTCACATATGTTTTTTTTTTTACAAAGTTTGACCAAAATGACAAAAACTACTTCATCTTACAAATATAACTAGCATGAAAGGTGGTCATGCATTACATCACGGACTGCTAGGCCTTTATTTATTTCTGCTTTGGAGGTTTTCCATTCACGCTTTTGTCTCCTGCTGTCATTTTTTTTTCTTTAGAAACAACAACTTATCTTCTGAAAAGAATTAAGCTTTAAAGAGGCTGACAAGTGATTACGTTTCCTCACAAATGCACATAGAAAGTGTTGTTACTGGCCCCGTCTTTGCTACTGTACTGATTAATTATCAGAAACTTCAACATAAACTCTGGTAAGTCCAGAAAGTTCCTCTGAAAGTTTTAGCAATTTGCAGAGTCCTTCAATTTCATTTGATATTTACATAAGTCATTTGTTTAAGTTTTGTCATAAATCTCTGAGAAACACCAAAAAATGTAGTTTTTAACATATTTCCACATTGTGTTTCTATATGATAATGAAATAATAGTATTTCCTAGATTTAAGCTCATATAGAGGCTCAGATGGATGCTGCTGTTATCATGGCAGTGCAGCACCGCAGTGGAGAGACATGATGGATTCTGTTTTCATTGCATCCACGTCCTTAGCACTTCAACTTCTGCAACTTCTCTGAACGATTCAACGAAGGACCCAAAGCATAAACCTCGGAGCTCAAATGATGCAGAATGAAATGATCCAAGWAAAGCAGCTGCTTTTGCAAAGGACGACTAGCTAAAACAGCCAACTAAAACAAAACACTTGATACGCAACAAGGAAATGCTAAAATAAAACGGAAAGTGAAGTCAGCGGCACAATGTGACTAAAAGTCACAAATTCAAAGCACAATATTAATAATAAAAAACTACTTAGACTTACAGCTTTCATTTGAACTAATGCATTAGTGTGCATTTTAACTGGTGCATTGTTTCTTGTAGGTCATCGTGAATGAGGCTAGATGTTTATTCTTTGAACAACAGTGATCATGACAAGAAATTTAAGAACAGGGTGGCTGTGGCTGAGTGGTTAGGGGAGTCATCCTGTAACTGGTGGGTTGCTGGTTTGATCCTCTGTTCCGTTTGTCTCAGTTGTGTCCTTGGGTAGGACWCGTCACCCACCTTGCCTGCTGGTGGTGGTCAGAGGGTCTAGTAGCTCTGGTGCATGGCCCTTGCCTCTGTCAKTCTGCCCCAGGGCAGCTGTAGCTTATACCAGTGGTTCCCAAACTTTTTATCTTCTGACCCACAAAATACCCTTGGCAAAAACTTGTGACCCCAAATATTACTGGTCTGAGTACACAAACTCTGTTAATAACACTAAAAACACAGACTTTTTGACAATCTAAACAGCTTTTACACAAATATAGATACTTATTTATACTTATTTTGTGTTTTTGTAATAGTTATAGGGAAAATATTACATCAGCAATTATTTTATTACCCTTTAAATTGATTTCTGGAGATTATCCAAGGTGCTTCATGACCCAGAATTGGGTCCAAAGCCCAGCTTTGGGAACCAAAGTGCAGTGGTTCCCAAACTTTCAGCTTTTGACCCACAAAATAACAGTAGCAGAGACATGTCCCCACAACTATTTTTGGATGATAAACATTTGTATCAGGTCAACAAAACATGGGCATAGTAAAAATATTCTTATACTACATTTATACATTTTAAATATACAGTACCAACCTCACTCATTTGTAACAACTAAGGCAAAAATGTAATTAATTCAGAAAATCTTTTCAAGACCCCACCTTGATGTTTCAGGACCCCACTTTGGGTCCCGACCCCAACTTTGGGAAACACTGGTCTATACCACCATCAGTGTATGGGTGAATGATTGTAATGTGGGGTCTTGATAAAGTGCTATAAGTTCAAACCATTTAACAATTCATTTTATTTTTGGTTCCTGTTCTCCTTATGTTTTTTTTTTCAAGTAACAAATCTTTGTTGTCCCATTTGAACAAAAATAAACATGTTTTGCACTTTACAAAAAAAAAAAAGATCTCTGTTGATGACTCATGGGTGGTCGAATAACCTCCCATAGTTTCATCTTCTTCATCAGTTCTCATGAAAGCATCCAAACGATCAATTTCTGTCAGCGCTCGTATGATTCTGACCTTATTTCAGGGAGCAGAGCTGTCTGTCTGAGTCTCAGCCAGACCAAAAAAAAAAAAAAAAAGCACAAGCAAAGGTGCAGTGGGAGGAACATCTAGGGTAATTGATTTCTGAACACTTTGTCACACTCAATCAAAAATGATCTTCGTGAGAATCAAAAACCAATCCGCTGGATTTACGTGTGTCCACAAAGGTGACATCACAGCCCATAAACCATGATTTACAGTACAAGAGTGCTGCATGTCAGATACTGACAAAGGTAAAACTGAAATGGATCGTTCAGATAATGAGTCAGGATTTCATGCAGGAGACATAGCTCATTTCATTCCATTTTATCGCCGAACAACAGGCTCCTCTTTTCAGCTCATCAGTCGTTTGTTCTGCGCTGCTCTGGCTGCTGTAATTAGCTGCTATTGTTCTTGTTATTCCAGGCTTTTATTATGCCCTTGCTTTCATTTTACCTCCCGCTTATATTTCGCCCCCAGGCGTCTTTGATTGTGTGATTGTGTTTTCCACATGAATGAACGAAGCYTGGAGGGATGGCAGACTGTTACAGCATGCTCAGGTGGGACGTAGATGTGTAGGCCAGCAGGATAAGGGATTCAACTGTCGAAGGGGGAGAGGCGAGTATTTTTATAAAACGTGATTATTTTTATTATTGCAAGCGCTCTGGTCTTCAGAGTACTTTAGAAATGAAACATTATTAAATTATGGATTATCCACATACACTACTTTCAGTAAGAGTATTCTCCAGGCAACATGTTATCAGATCATCTGTGACTTTGAAGTTTCTCTTGTGGGGAAGTCTTTTAGTCGTTGAGACAGAGCGTGGGCCGTGCAGTGTTTCAGCTGACAGCTCTCTGAGGACTTAATTGCTCATATGTGTATAATTTTCTTTTTGGAAAATGATGGACTTCAGGAAGTTTCTGATTGTGCCCGCAGCGGAATTGCTGGCGTAATATTAATCTCCCACCACCAAAAGGCAAAGCCAGAAGATTATGTTTTTGCACCTGTTTGTGTGTCTGTCTGTCAGCAAAAYATCTCACGAACCACTGGAAGGATATTAATGAAACTCTCAGTTGTCTTCCAGCAGATGTTCATCTCCATCTGATTATTCTTTGAAACAATCCAATTAGCTAACATAACTAACTTTACTTAGCCAACACAAAAATGGCCATAACTCATTTAGTTTTACAAATGTTGAGCAAACATTTGAAGTGGTAGTTGCTGAGAGTCACTCTGAGTGCAACAACTTGTGATACTGCATGAGAACGATTAAAATCATCGCCAGGTTTGACAAACAACGGCTACGACGCCATCACTTTTCAGCATGAGGCTGAATCTTCACGTTCAAATCAGAGATCRTGCGCAGGAGATCAATTCACTTCTTTTCTCAGAGTTGAATATTTATTTACAGACATGTAAAGTTACCACACAACTCAGATCTGGTCCACTTCCTGATATCTCCACCTTTTTTTTCCTTTTTCTTTTTTTTTCCACAACAAAACATAGAGACAAAAAAAACAATATTATATGTTTCACAAAACTGATGTGATGAATTGCTGAAAACCCCTCAAGGGGCTTAATAAGTGGCAATCTCCATAGAAACAATTAACAATTTAAAATCATGTATATATTATTATGTAGAAAAGTACATTTATTAATATAAAACAATTAAAATTGCATTTAAAACACAAACCCATTTGGAAAATTCAAGCAACTTAAGCGCAATAATTTAACTCTCTGTTTAAAACCTCTGTGAAGAATGTGAGAGGACTGCTCCACAGCTTTGACCCTCTGTATAATACATTAAACTGTTTTTGAGTTGTATAAGAGTAAGGAGACAATTATGAGTCAAATACTGGTGGAGTTCATTATTAAGAGTACAAAAAATCCCTAATCCAGAGTCTAGTCCCACCCCAGATATGATGTCATACTAAAATGAAAGGAAGTTATTGAAAGGAATGCTAAAACTACAGACTTGTTGATTCTCTAATTGTTTAAATTAAATGGTTACAATTGATCCCAAAATATATGAATATAGGTGTTCATCTAAAATTCAGTCACAAAATATCCAACAAGGTGATCTTAGTTTAAAACTGGGCATGAAAGACTGAGAGGCATTCCTTTTAGGCCTTTAACGCAGCATCATAACAGACATTGTATGAAGTTCCTTTACAGATGTTGTCATCTCATCTATCATTGATTCTGATCAGGAAATTGTCCCACACGATGATTTCCAGTTTAGGATTAGTTCCTACCTAAACTGTGCCACTCTCGTGTTTATGTAATTCTAATGACTGTCATAAAACGACCTGTAAAGAGAAAGAAAAGACAGCTGCTCACCCTGACAAAATATTTAAGTATCCAATTATTTTAACAAAGGCTTTGAGCTGGCTGCAGGGCTCAGATAATAAAAAAAAAAACTCAATCTTTCTTTAGTTTTTCCTCACATCTCTCCAGTCTCTTTTTGTGCTGCCATGGAAAAAGGATGAAGTTCTTTTTCTTTTCACGTTCACAGAAAATGAGATTCCGGTGACAAATTGTTGTTCATAATGACATTTTTTTTGTCTTTGTGTTACCTAAGATGCCACTTCCTCTCTGCCTAATAATAAGTTATACAGATGCTTTCTGACAGCGTGCATCTTGGAGATTTTACTGATACATTTCAGATTATTTGCTGGTTTTACTGCAAATGAATGTCACAACGTCTGCCACAATTTATCACTGTGTGCAAAACAAAAACATAAAAATTTATGTCTGTGTGTCTCTAAACACTGTACAAACAACTCCCCCCCTCACATTATTTACAGCCTCGTGGATCCCATCATAAAGCAGTTTTTAACTGAGACATGGCAGGGCTACACGTACGAATAAATTATGCTTTTTTTCTCTCTCTCGCTCATTTAATTTTATTTTCTCTTCTAATTTCATAAAACCCTCAGGTGTAAACAATGCTGGAACTTTGTCTAAGCTGTAAATAAACACAGCATGGATTAACTTTCCTTTTTTCCCTGAACTGTACTTTTAAATAGTACAGCAGCGTGTTACAACTGGTATGTTTAATGGTGTTAAAGTTTGAAGAGTTGCACATTTGCACCTTTTCATATATCATTGTGCTAATTTCATCAGGTTCATGCAACACAGAATAATAATCAGGAAACTCAAAATGTTGGCTTTAAGTTGAATCAAAGCATGAACAATTAAACTCACTGTTCCTCGTGTCTCTGAATCTCCTGGTTTTATGAACTTTTTGAGACATACTTTGTACAATGTTTACTTTCTCTGAAGCTAATAAAAAAATATTGGATGACAAGATGCTCACCTTTTTGGACCTTTTTCCTCTGACTGGAGCCTCTCACTGTGCGATTGCTTTTGTAGATTAAATGTTTTGCTTGAGTGAACATCAGAGGACGTTAGAATCAATATTGTGTCCTTTCACAGTCACCAGAATACATTACAAAAGTTATTATCAGAATCAACACCAATAAGAATAAAGTAGTTAAGACACAGTTACTTCATGTGTAAAGTGTTCGACTTTCAAAACAAATGAAAAGCAACTGTAGCGTAAAATACTGATTCAATCTTTAAGCACAACTCTTGTTATTTTTAAATTTACTACAGTTTTACAAGTGAACTCCTCTTCGATTTCAGAAAAATTCATCCACTAGAAGTTTGCGTGATTTCTAAAAAGGAATTTAATATCTCAAACTCCATCATCTTTAAACCGAAGTGGATTAGAGGCTGGATTGTTAAATCTCCTCTTAAACACACAGCTGCTGCTTTTATTCCAGGCAGGCATCAAAAGCGATTGACTGCTGCTAATGTGTGTGTGGGGCACATTTTTGCTACATCGTGGGAACCATTTTCCAGAAAAAGCCAGCCTCGTGGAGACTAAATGTGTGTCATAAGGACCAAGACCCGGTTTCCATGGGTACAGATGCTAATTTCGGGTGGGGGGTTCAGTTTAGGACCAAGATGTGAATTGAGTTTAGGTTAGTTTTAGTGTCAGGTGTGAGATTAATTTTTGGGTAAATGGTCAGGATCAGGCAACAAAATTACCAGAAAATAAATGGGAGTCAATCCACGGTCCCTATGGGGACATAAAAACAAACCTGGATGTATGTGTACGAGAAAGAGAGAGAAAGAAAGAGAGAGAGTGTTAATTTGCAGTTGGTTCCTTTGGGGGTTTCTAAGCTCTCCTCTGACAGATCTGTGAATCTGTCTGCCCGGTCAGAATAAAACACTTTAATACCCAGCCCACCACAAAGACACTGCAGCATAACAAGCTTGTCACTCACTCTTCAACAAATGCTATGCCATAAATCTGTGTGTTTGTGTGTGTTCTGTTATTATGAGAACATAGACTTGACAGGGCACCAAACCAATGGAGGGGACTGCGTTATGGTTTCTGTGGGACTGCAGTGCTTTTGGATGTTTAAGKTCTGGTTCTTTAGTCTGGGTTAAAATATGATTAAGTTCAGGATGAGGGGTTATGATGGTTAAAGATTTAAGAAACTAACAACTCCATTTGACTCACTGATTCTAGATTTCTGTGCAGCATCAGCCCTTTAAAGCATTTGAATGGTAGTTTAAGGCATTTCCCCCCCCTGCTGAGATATTTTAGAGATATGTTGGTCAAATAAAAATAATGTGAAACCTCAATTATAAGATTTACCTGCTTACTGACAATAACCTGCCCTTTTTTTGTTTGTTTCTCCCTGGTGTGCATCCACATGTTTTTTATAGCTGCAGCAGTGGAGGGCACAGCAGGAGGAGGTGGCGAAGATGGAGGCAGCTATAGTAGCTAGACGACAAGAGGAAGAGGAGGAGAAGATGAAGAGGGAGCAGGAGAAGGAGATTGCCATCAGATCACATCAGAAAGAAAAAGTAAGCACTTTGTCCTCAAGCATGTCCAGAGTGTGTGCTGGATTATGTTTTAAACTGCCTGTGACATGCCTGTCTTAAAAAATAAATAAAAAATCTAAGAAAACATCATAATATTTAAGAAACTTGGCATAATACACATGATTTTACCCATTTTGTAGCTGCCATGCCCTCTGCCATATTTTCTTTTGAACTTGGCTCAGACAAAATGAAACAGGAAGTGACATCAAAGGGRAACTCTATAGGAAAGAAAGCTCCCTGGTCTATATTATTATATTACATATTGATATTATTTGAACTCTGATTCTTCTTTATCTCGCTCTGATAGTCACTTAAAAATAATTTAAAGAAACATCAGATACAGTCTGTGTTGTTAGCCTTTGTAGCAGTTCTCTGTTTACATGCAAACATTCCCCTTTGACATCACTTCCTGTTACTTCACATGCAAATATCTCAACAACTCTTCATCTCAGTAGCGTGATTTTTTTGTGTGTGTTTACAATATTGTATTTCCAAAAAATGCATGCATATTTATTACAAAAATTTGATGTCACTGGCACTTTAAGCATGGTATCTACAGTATTAGCTATATTTTAAAAGAAATCCATCATTTGTTCTTTTAGGTCTAATTTTTTATTTTGACGGAGGGGAAAAGAAAAATACAAAACTCATTTAAATCATGCAAACCGTACACTCGAAATGCTCACAGATTCATCAAAATGGCTAAAAACGTGATCAATGAAAAACAAATTACTGTCGATACACACCAGTGATTTGCACACATAAAGCTCTGGATGTTATCAATCTGAAAGCAGATTTTGTTAACAGGTACCTGGGGATTTTGATTATTCATTTTAGAATATTGAACGCACAGGTGCGGTAACGCCACGAAGTGTGTGTATTTCAAACTGTTTAATTAACTCTCTCCTCGAGGGTCTGCTTGGGGAGAAAAGGCAACCCGAGACACTCTCTGATTAATGAGAACATTTAGGCCTCATTGAATTCCAGAAAATCTTACACAACGTTCAGGCAGACGTTGAAATATCATCTCGTTCTCTTTATTTATCTGATTCCTTGCCGCCTCAATCAATAGGACACGATGATCCTTTCCAGTTTCATGAGACTCAACTTTATTTGGCTTTTGGCAGCTCAGAAACTAACTTTTTTTTTGCTTTTCTTTTTGCCCAAAGTTGAGGCAGTTTTATGTAAAGCAGCAGAAGAGGAGGGAGATGCTGGAGCGGCAGGATCAGGAGAGACTTGCTGCTCTGAGGAGCATCATGGACGAGCAGGCGAGGCGAGACAGGCAGAGGTGAGCGTCAGACCACATGGCTGCGTTGTGGGTTGGTGGATTAAAAAAAAAACTATCAAGAACTTTAAATTTATATTTATTTAATTATTTTTTGGGCTTTTAGCCAGACTATCACACAAATACACAATACTGTCTTAAAGTAAACTTGAATTTCAAAATGTCCGTCATTCACTCAGCTAGTTTCCTCAATTATGTTTCAGCTTAGAAATATTTCTATTCATACCCAAATTATATTACCCTTGACTAAAACAAATTTCACGCTTGACATGATTGTAGTACTAATAGATACCAATGAGTTTTGCCATTAAAGGGATCCCTGATTAGTTGTAACATTAGACTTTATTTGATAAATATATATTTTAACTGTAAAATAAAGACTGTAAAAATACTGTAGTTTTGTAAATTTTTAAATGTATATTTTAACACGGATGGAGCCAKTTTATTTACACGCAAAGCATTCTGGGTAAATGATGACGTGGATAGGTCCTCGGTGTGAGCGAGCTATATCCACCCTGAAGRTTAATCTTGGACAATATCTGATGATCGACTCTTTTAAATGAAACCAGAGAGCGTGGACCGAGAGGAGAAGGTAGAAATGACTCAGCCTGGAACTGAAAATATGGATGGAGGACAACAGAGCTGCTTCATGGAAGAAGAACCTCAGCTTAGCCTGTTAGCTTAGCGCTAGCACCAACATTGCCTTATATGTATTAGTTCAGCTGTAGCGCGACAAACAAGATAAACTGAGGTCCTGCATCCATATTTTCAGTTGCAGGCTGAGTCATTTTTGTGTTCACCTCTCTGTCATTTGGATGGAGGACCTCAGTCATGAGAGGAGAATGTGTAGCGCTGAGCTAATACATATATATGGTGATAGCGTCGGGGCTAACGCTAAAGCTAACAGGCTAAGCTGAGGTTCTTCTTCCATGAAGCAGCTCTGTTGTCCTCCATCTATATTTTCAGTAACAGGCTGAGTCATTTCTACCTTCTCCTCTCTGTCAACGCTCTCTGGTTTCATTTAAAAGAGCCGATCATCAGATTTGTCCAAGATTAACCATCAGGGTGGATATAGCTCGCTAGCAGCCTTGCAATGAGGACCTATCCACGTCATCATTTACCCAGAATGCTTTGCATGTAAATAAAATGGCCCCGTCCGTGTAATATTTTTTAAAACTTTTAGTTTAAAAATGATAAAAACTAAACAGCCTACAGTATTTTTAGAGTCTTTTTTACAGTTAAAATAAATGTTTATTAAATAAAGTCTAATGTTACAACTAATTGTGGATCCCTTTAAGACAGAACACTTTGCAGGACAGAAAACAAAAATCACAGGACAAAAGGGACAAAAACAACATGATTGGGGGAAGCGCTGGCTGCGCTCTGTTAGCTCCATTAAGCCCCTCCACAGCCCAGAGGCTTGCTGTTTGAGGAGTGATAGGTAATGCTGCCAGAGGCCCTGCTGAAGAGACAGGAGTGTCATRTGGGTGTGATGTCCACAACCTCTGTCTGCTCCCTTTAGGGTGCAGATTCGAGCCGATATGTTGCAGCAGCGACAAAAGGAGAGGGAAGCGCGGGAGCTGGAGCTGCAGAGAGAAGAACAAGAGCGGCAGAATCGTCTGGAATCTCTCAGAAAGCAGGTGAATCATTAGCTGATCTTAACACCTTCAGCCACTATGGTCCTGTCAGCTGAAAAGACTGGAGGATCAGGAGTAAAGGTGTCAGTGCCACCTTATGGCTGTGTTTAGAAAGACAGGTGAGTGTTATCAATGTGATTATTATTTTTTTCCTATTATTGCAGGTTGAGGTGCTGGCAGAGGCCGACCCAGAAAGGGTGATGGCAGATACCGAGGCGTGGAGGAATCGGCTCGTGAATGAGAAAGATTTTGAGCTGCAGAGGCCTCTCTACAGTATAAACACGTACACAGACACACAGGTGAATATTATAAAACCTGCCCTCCTCTTACTTTAACACGTTTGAAAAACTGATCATTTGCATTGATTTGCATTTCTCTGCTTTTCATGTGTTTCATTTATTTCAATTCAGTCTGTTAAGTTTTAGTTTCACTACAGGTGAAGCTGACCCTTGCAATAGTGGGAAATACACACAAAAAAAGGTTACTGGTCAGACAGTATTTGTCCTCATTCAGCACACAGACAAAATCCCAAGGCCACAAAGCCAGTCAATAAACTGTAGAGGCTGTTTGAGTGCATCTGTAAATCTTCTCTTTCAGAACCGAACCATAAAGAATCGGTGATGAACCTTGTTTTATGTTTAACAAACAGCACTAACATCTGTGTATTCTAGTTTAAAAAAAAGGCTATAAATGTGTGATTTATTTACCGTGAATTACTGAATGTGTTTTCCAGATTGTGTCTGATCCAAGGGTGCGAGCTGAGCAGGCCCTGCGGGAAGCAGGTCTGCACCAAAACCAGTACGCCAAGGAGGTTCTGTCTGAAATCAAGCCCCGCAAACCACCCCGAAGAGACACAAAGTCCGAGCTAAAGTTTTAATTTGAGTTCTGTTTGGGATAGACAATAAATTCCTACCAACCTTTGCTGAACTGAATGCATGTACATTGGGTAAAATAAGTATTGAACACATCAACATTTTCCTCAGTAAATATATTACTAGAGGTTCTAATGACATGAAATTTCCACCAGTTGTCGGTAACAACCCAAGTGATCCATAAATGTCCAGAAATAAAGTTATTTGTAATAATGTGGAATGGCACAGGGAAAAAGTATTGAACACATGAAGAAAGGGAGGTGTAAAAAGGCATGGACACCAGCTGAACTCTCTCAGTAATTAGAAAGCAAGCCTGCCCCTTGTCAGTGCAAGTT
>NW_013952554.1:258991-263647 GCF_001266775.1 Austrofundulus limnaeus
TCTAGTAATATATTTACTGAGAAAAATGGTGAAGTGTTCAATACTTATTTTACCCGCTGTAAATAATACAGCTATTACAAGAAAATGATTACTATTAATAACCTTTATTATAGGTTGTATGAGCATGTTATATTTTACAAGGATGCAACAGTAAAAGTGCACAGCTAACAAAAAAAATATCTGCACACTTATCAGAATTTAACTGCTTATATAAGGGTTTGCATTGACATTACAGTCATGTGGGACAAAGGCCAATATAAACACATTTGATGCTGAAACAAACTGGTAAAAACTACTCCATCCTTTTTGATCGCAAAGAATAACATGAAGGAAACACTTCTAAGCAAAAGGCCTTTAATTTGAAAATCCAGCTACATGCAAAACATTTCTGAACTTATATTTTATTCCAGTAATTCAAATTCTAAGTTTTCTTTTTTTTAACCATCAGAAGTTGGATAAGTCTCTATATCTGTCACATTTATGGTTTTATGTAGTAATTGTGTGTAAATTGCAGCACTGACATTAACATGAAAATAATCATACAGAATGCATTTAAAGGATTTCTATTTTACATAAATATTAAAAYATTTAATATTTTAGAAAAATATAGTACATACTTGAATAAGCAACATGCTTGTATTTTAGCATAGTTATTTAAATGATCTTAACACTCTTACATAAGAGTCAAATATTACATTAGGTACAGTATTTTATATACATATTCACAAATCAGTCAAATATATATACAGTATTCTGTGGTTCCAGAAGTTTTAGACTATCAGTCCCAGACGTTTCTTGATAAAGTGAGACACCAGGACTTGAGGTCTCTCCTGGTACTCGACCAGAACGTCATGAGGGGAGGTGATCTGATCCCCATCAAAGCGGTTCAGCAGGGTCACGCAGACCACAGCCGCTGCGTGGAGAGAAAACAGGAGAAAACTATTAGTCRTTTTTACATGAGATGTATTGAAGATTACACGTCAAGTCATATGTAGTTCTGATTATGAATGTTTTCAGCACCTTTAAGACCACAAACTCTGCACATGGCGGCAAAGACCGTGGACTCCATTTCAATATTCCTCACTCCAGCCTCGTAAGCCTTCCTCAGGTACTCCAGTTTCTCTTCGTGAGAGAAGGAGCAGAGAGCTCCATCAAGTCTGCCTTGACCTAAACAGAGACCCAACCAAGGATCTGTCAGGATGTGACGTGTATACCACAACTTACTAATGCTTGAAAAGAAATCTCAGCGGGGAAGTGCGTTCCGTACCTTCATAGAAGTCGTGGGTGCACATGGTGTTTCCGATAACCGCTGGAAGGTTTTGAATTTCTGAGGAGTACAGCAGGAGCTCATTGGCGACTCCCTCGTCCAGCTCGGTGCTCCTGGTGATGACTTTACCCAGAACGATTTGTTCGAACTGAGGTAGGAAAGCGTAGTCCACCGCCTTATCTGTGATCACCACCGTCCCTGGAGCCAGGCCTGAGGATGGGACAGAGGGCTTTAAAACGAGCACATCCTCAAATCACGTCAAAGCCGATTAAAGCTCTGCTCTTACCAACACCACCGGATGTTCCCAGGCGGAACAAGACCACATCGTGGCACTGGGCGTGATGCAGCAGCTTGATGAGCTCATGCAGCATAATGGAGATGGAGGGGACACCCATGCCATGCTGTCACATTAACAGTAGATGGGAATTATTCATTAAAAAACCAGCAAATATATATAATTATGAGGGTAATTTTTGCTTTTTTAAGTAATACTTACACTTATCGAAAGCACTGGTCCAACTTTGTACATGCAATAGCGATCAGTTCCTTCGCAGATGTCTCTGATATCTTTAGGGTTTCCGGGTAATTTCAGCTCCTGGTGCATGAACTGGGCGAAGGCCTTCATCCGGTTTGGGCTGCCACCAACACACACGAACTATGCAGAAAAGAGAAAGAAAGCCGAGTTGATGAGTTCTGTTTTTGTAGCTCTTATAACTTTTAATCTCGCCTTTCACAAACCTTAATGTCTCCGAACATCTCTGGGAGGTTGTGAGTCTTGGTGCTCAAGCTGAAGTGGTAGAGAATGTCTTCCTCCATAGAGCCCAAATAAGGGTTTTTCACCTGGACCTGTTGTCTTAAGAGTATTTGAGTTTATATTATTAATCACTGATAAACACAACCGTACATGGCATGTTGGAAAATAAAATTGGTTCATAAATACTTACTTGATGTAGTCACTGTGCTCATTTTCCACAGCGTTCAGGAGAATCGGTGCCATGATTTCTTTGAACGTCTTTAAAAGTTACCCGTCTTGAAGCTCTTTTTCCAAATAAAGCTGAGATCCAACTGCACAGCTGATATAGCGCTCGCCCCTGACCTCGCCACTGATTGGTTCTGGAAAGTAGGAGTAGCAGCAGTCCCTTCTCTGATAAAAGGAACTTCCCGTCACAAACAAACAGTCACAGAATATTACAAAAAGGCGTTTGCGGGAATGACCTATGTGACGAAAAAGGCGGTGGCATGATTAAACTCCGGGGTGTGTAATGTCCCAGCTGCAGCCAATCTGACGTGAAGTGACATAACTCACCTCCAGAACACTGAGATAACCTCTGACCTGATGCTTTAACATATCAAAACAGCAACGTATAAAGCTAACAAAATGTACAACTAATACCTGAACTGTTCATTGTTGTGGTAAATATTGACCAGTGAAGGAAAAAAATGCTTCTGAATTATTTGGATTTTTTTAAAACTTTATTTTCATAAATGCTCAATCAAATTTACCACCGAAAATACACAAAGCATTACCACAAGTTTCTTCTTTCTTTGACAGATGTCGTTATGGAGGCACTGCTAACAGGCACAATAAATAAAAAGCTATAGCTTCAATTCAGTGAAGTGTTTTTACACTTGGGATAACATTTAAAATTGAGTAAAAATGCTTAATGTAGCTCAGCTGGAAAGAAAATAGTATCAAATTGATGTCAGAAGCAAAAAATGGCAACTATTCTTCTTGGAGTCATGATGTGCTTCTGGCAGTCTTCCAGTCTGTTGACATAAAAAACATGGAAAAAGAGCAAAAGTCATTCAACTAATCATTGTCACATAATTCACTAATATTGTCACATAATCCTGTCAAGATGCTACATAAAGTCTTAATGATTCTGTGTCATTTAACAGCTTGCCTTTATTTCCTTTTAATTGCATTACAAGTGTATTTTTGCAAGCAGGATTTAAAATAAGTTCAAACAACTGTAACTCAGCTGCCGTGAGACTTACGAAACATGTCACTGCGCTGGTTTGTTGTCCTCTGCGTAACCAAAGCTCAACAGCTTCGACATGTCAACAGGTGCCGGTTTCTTGTCAAACACGCTGCAAAAGTTCCAAAGAAATTACGATTAGATAAAGGTTTTATTTTATAATCGATTTGAAATGGAATAGTCAGTCTGCCTTAAATAAAATGCGTTTTTTAAAATTATTTTATGCAACAAAGTGTTAAAAGGTAACGACAGACGACACAGTTTAAACATTAAACATGTGTTGACTGACGCAACACTGCATCCCAAGTTAAACTCTGGCTACTTATTACAGATTTATTCTTTCAAAAAAAGCACACACACAATCATCAACCTGTAGTTCCAGCAAATGGTTTTCGCTTTATTTTGTAACCAAATAACCAAGTCTGTAAAACGATTCCACCTGAACAAGTTGCATAATCACAACAAGCAAAATGATTTTGCGGCACGACGGTGTGGTGGTTAGCACCGACGCCTCGCAACAAGAAGGTCCTGGCTTCGGACCTGAGGTCTTTCTGTGCATTTTCTCCTCGTGCTTGTGTGGGTTTTCTCTCTGGTACACTCCAAAAACATGTTGCCTCCAGGCCTCCCTTGAAAAAGAGATCGGTGATCTCAATGGGATTTGCCTGGTTGAGCGTTAAGCAGTGATAAAATAAATTTTCTGTTGAATCATTTTTCCTCAATACAATTCAGATAAAATGTAGCAGTAATGTAGATTTACACTCTCTGGGTTGTTTGTTCACACTGACGAATAAAGCTCAATTGTAGACTTGCTATAATTATTTGGTTGACCATTTTTGTCCCTATAGCAGTGAAAGTTATGTTGTTGTTTTGACAAGTCATTGACCTTTTTTTTTCCCAGTGGTACTGGGAACACACAGCTCCGATCAGCTGAGAGCCAAAGCAAACAACATATCTAGATGCCACTGCACTTTGTGCTGTTTTATTTGACCGGAGCATTCCTGCTTTATCACCACAACAGTGAAACTTATGGACTAGAGTTTACACATGATGCTCTTAAACATACACGACAGAAAAAAATAAAATAAAAAACATTGTAGGGAGTTTTTAGGGTAAATACTATGGAATTACACTGATGCAAACACAAAGAACATTAGAAAAATGTATTAAGATCTTTTTAGGAGAGGTACATATACATGTTTAAGTCTATTTTAACTTCATTTAACATCTTCATACAAGTATTAGTGTAGTGTTTGTCCCAAAAATCACTCAGCATAAAATTTAATTAAGATCTTAAAAGGACAAATATGACTCTGGAGAAGAAAGTATCTTTTTTTTGTCACTTCAGTAGAAAATGAAACCAAATATTAGTTTATTTAGTTTATTTATTTCTTCATCATCAGTGACTTTTTT
>NW_013952554.1:266903-271342 GCF_001266775.1 Austrofundulus limnaeus
CTTTTTCCCTGCGCCATTCCACATTATTACAAATAACTTCATTTCTGGACATTTATGGTTTGATTTCTTTGTATGTATGGATCACTTGGTTGTAACCAACATCTGGTGAAAATTTCATGTCATTAGCACCTCTAGTAATATATTTACTGAGAAAAATGGTGACGTGTTCAATACTTATTTTACCTGCTGTAATGCAACATTGCATCGACTATCTTAGTCTTAAAACAAAACAAATGAAAACAAGGAGCAAAGTCTTCTAAAAACCCTGTGCATTTTTCTGTTTACCTTCTCTTTCCCATCGCGGCTGCCATCACCTCTCTCCCAAGACATCATACTGTCAGTCCAAAAGGGGGTCTCTAGTGGCTGAAAGGCTCCAAGGTTTTTCTCCTCCTTGCTGCGTATTGGTCAGATAGGAACAATAAACAGCACAATGTTTCCAACAAATGATGCCAAGTTAAATAAAGGACTTTTGCATGTAGAGGCAACCACATGATCACTTAATAAAACACCTTGGCTGGACGGTGTTGCCTGATGACATGTTTGGAGGTTTGGATGAGTTTGGATGAGACGTTTCTTCATGCCACAAAAGCCCTATTGACAGTGATGAGAAGAGCAGGGGTTGGTGATGATGGTATAGCAGGCAGTTTAMCCACACTGTAATCCAACAAGATACCTTTATGTCCGCCTTGTTTTGCAAGCTTCACATAGTCAGAATCACTCTCCTGGACGGTGACCCTTTTTCCCCGGGCCTTCTCCTCAGGATGACTGATGACAGATGGAGACAGTCCTGGGATCTGAGAGATATGTCCATCTGGTGTCTGGGGCTCTGCTTTCACATGCAGGGTTTAAAAACATGCAAATGAACACACAAAAAAGAAGAAAGAAAATGCACGTAAAGTAATGAAGCATGAAGTTATACAACGAGTAAGGTGATTTAAATAGTTGCTTACCAGATTTTCCTGGTTGAAGATCAAGCGTGAAAGCTAAAGAGTTTCTAGTAAATACAGAATCAAATGAGTTAGCATTGCGTTAGCATCTGTAGCTTTTGGCTAAACTTCCTGCTAACCTACAGAACTATTTGATTAGTTTATAAAAAAAATGCATCAATAAAACTGCTAGGACATATGAAAACACGCCAGTAAAAGTTCATAGTTTGGTTTAAAAACGTTGGACTTACTTTGAATTCATCGCGGAGGACCAGAGGAAAGCTGTCGCACTCACACTTTTTGTTTGGAAGTGGAGAATTGGTCTCCATGGACACGGGTTCACCCGGACTGCCGCGAGGAGCAGCAGCTGCTGTGAGCCGCTGGTAGACTCCCTGCACGCGCCTTCACCTGAGGATTGGATTAACCTGGGAGAAGATCTAAAATGAGATGTTTGCGCCAGATAATAACATCATTTGAACATAATTGTACAGTTCCTCATGTGAAGAAATGCACACAGGAGAAAATATATTAGAGCAGATGTTCTCAAACTGGGGTCCCAGGACCCCCAGGGGTCCGCAAGCTGTCTCTTGGGGGTCCTCAAAAACTTTTGGATTGTTAATTTAGTTTTTATTTTAAAAAATGCATGGAGAACAAAGGGGTGCAACAATACATGTACCCTTGTTGAACCGTACCGAACCATATCAAACCGTAGCGAACAATACAGATTTTAAAAATTTACTTTATCAACTTGTCTTCTGAAGATGCTCTGTGTTAAAGGATCAGTGGATCTGTGTTCGACTACTCCACCTAGGCTGTATTTTTGAGTGCAGATCCACTGAGAAACTTGCTGTTTCAGCAACATTTATTTAAAAAAAAACTGTACTTCTGAGGTTAAACAAATGTTCTTAATTAATATAAATAAATTACAAGTTAAAAGGGGCATGGAAATTTCTCTTTTTTGTATCGAAAAAATATCGAACCTTGAGACTAAGGTATCGAACTGAACCGAACCGTGAATTTCTTGTATCGTTGCACCTCTAATATACAGCGGGTGAAATAAGTATTGAACACGTCAACATTTTTCTCAGTAAATATATTACYAGAGGTGCTAATGACATGAAATGTTCACCAGATGTCGGTAACAACCCAAGTGATCCATACATACAAAGAAATCAAACCATAAATGTCCAGAAATGAAGTTATTTGTAATAATGTGGAATGGCACAGGGAAAAAGTATTGAACACATGAAGAAAGGGAGGTGTAAAAAGGCATGGAAAGCCAAGACACCAGCTGAACTCTCTCAGTAATTAGAAAGCAAGCCTGCCCCTTGTCAGTGCAAGTTCATATCAGCTGGTTCAGTCCCAAATGATGGCCAGGTATCACACAAGAACCATCTGATGATGGGTAAAAGTAAAGAGCTCTCTCAMGRCCTTCACAACCTTATTGTTGCAAAGCATAATGATGGCATCGGTTACAGAAGAATGTCTAAACTTCTGAAGGTTCCAGTGAGCACTGTTGGGGCCATAATTCAGAAGTGGAAAGAACATTATTTCACCATAAACCGACCACGACCAGGTGCTCCTCACAAGATTTCTGACAGAGGAGTGAAAAGAATTATCAGAAGAGTTGTCCAAGAGCCAAGGACCACTTGTGGAGAGCTTCAGAAAGACCTGGAATTAGCAGGTACGTTTGTTTCAAAGAAAACAATAAGTAATGCACTGAACCACCATGGCCTGTATGCACGCTCACCACGCAAGACTCCACTGCTGAAGAAACAGCATGTTGAAGCTCCTTTAAAGTTTGCTGCACAACATTTAAACAAGCCTGTGTAATACTGGGAGAATATAGTCTGGTCAGATGAGACCAACATTGAACTGTTTGGATGCCAGAATACACATCATGTTTGGAGGTCAAATGGCACTGCACATCAGCCCAAAAACACCATACCAACAGTGAAGTTTGGAGGTGGGAACATCATGGTGTGGGGCTGTTTTTCAGCATATGGTACTGGCAAACTTCAAATAATTGAAGGAAGGATGAATGGAAAAATGTACAGAGAYATTCTTGATAAAAATCTGCTTCCATCTACCAGGATGATGAAGATGAAACGTGGCTGGACATTTCAGCAAGACAATGAGCCCAAACACAAAGCCAAGGAAACTCTCAGTTGGTTTCAGAGAAAGAAAGTAAAGCTGCTGGAATGGCCCAGCCAATCACCTGACCTGAATCCAACAGAAAATCTATGGAAAGAACTAAAGATCAGAGTTCATAGAAGAGGTCCACGAAACCTTCAAGATTTGAAGACTGTTTGTGGAAGAATGGGCCAAAATCACACCTGAGCAATGCATGCCACTAGTTTCTCCATACAGGAGGCGTCTTGAAGCTGTCATTGACATCAAAGGCTTTTGTGCAAAGTATTAGATAAATTTCAGTAAGTGTGTTCAATACTTTTTCCCTGTGCCATTCCACATTATTACAAATAACTTTGGTAGCTCATATGAAGTAACTGTTTCAATCATTATTTTTTTCTGATTTCATGTTTTAATATTTAATGTCACTTTAAACAGCAGTGTCTATATGCTGTTGAGTTTTATTTGAACCTAAGCAGCAACAACATAAAAGCAGCACATCATGTGTATAAAACACATTTATAACCTCTTTGGCTGTAATTTGTCCTGCTTTGCTTCATGAACATACCAGATGGAGGTATTGTTCAGGTGCATTGTTACTGTCATTTGATCTCTATAGATAAAATCACTTCATGAACAACATTTGCAAATATTCAAAGCTTAAATGCAAGASAAGAATCATAAAGCCGGAGCCGTTCAGAGAAGCAGATTTTATTCGTGCAGTTATTGTTTTTTTTAACCACTGCAGTCCCCCCCCCCCCCAACACACACACAAACAACTTTAGGAATTTTATTTCAAATAAATTATTATTTTTATATTATACCAACATTCTTTAACATGTGACTCTTGCAGCTGCTTTGCCTCCTGCACACAAATGATTATTGTTTGAAAAAAACTCGAGGACAATTCAATACAGAAGAAAAGCATCAATGGTAATATATCTGTAAAGAAGACAGATAACATTTTATTGCATAATATTTTTAGCTTCCCGTTTCAAGACATTCTTTGGCATCAGGTATTTCCGAGAGCAGGGAGAGCCCCTCTTCYCCTGAATTTTGGGAACATGCGCAGAGCAACAGAGATGGCAAAGTCCTTTTAAAACCCGACTGCGTCAAGGTGGACGGAGAGTTTACGTCAGGGACAGGAAATGTMTGTATTTATTTCAAAATAAAAGCCCAATATTCCTCTGGAAGTTGTATTACTTGAGTAATTTGTTGCTATTTTCATTTCAAGTCTTTTCCTCTGCACCATTAAAGCATTTTGTGTTTCACTTGTGTTAAAAAGGTGCTGTAACAATAAAGTTGAGTTTGGCCGAGTTAATAAATAAATAAGCCACATGAGATTTTTGACTTTGGACATTGTTAAGCCTGTTTCCTTTATAT
>NW_013952554.1:271917-275267 GCF_001266775.1 Austrofundulus limnaeus
TTTTTGACAATTGGTGGAAGAGTGGTCCAATAGAGAACTTCCATGTGTTTAGATTTTTAGATGGCCAATAGGATAGAAGTTCAGAAATCTTTTGGGAACAACCATGCCAAATTTTATGACTCTTAAGATCTTTCTTCTTCTTCTAATTCATTATTATGAAGACAAAGACCAGACAAAGTGAATGTCCAGCCTACTCTGTCGTCAGTGTCGGATCGTTGTGATTGTCACACAGTGCTAAATGCTTCTTTTGTGGACAGATGTTTTGAAGTTCTAGTACCTTCACACCACAGGAGGGATCTGCAGCAGGGGGCTGACTAGACTTAATTCCCAACTTATGGAAATCTTTATTATGCGGTTATAACTGTAATGCCAGCATTAGGTGGGCAGATTTTTGCCTGTTATCAACGTATTACCTTATAACACAAGTACGTATGTCATAGTGATTATACTTGTTTTGTTTTTAAAGTGATGGTTTTCATTAYTTGAGTATTCTCTGACAACAGTTCCCCTACTCTAAACTGACCCACAGTTTTACTTTGTGTGCTCTTCAACCGGCTTCACCAAAATTTCAAATATTTTAGATATTTGGTTAAAGATTGGGGCTTGTCCTAAAGCAGTGGTGTCCAAAGTGTGGCCCGGGGGGCATTTGTGGCCCCTGAACTGATTTTGTRTGGTCCCTGACTTCAGTTCAAAAGTTATACTAATTTATTTACAAACTTGTCCCCCCGGCACAGGTGTTTGATGTAGATGGAGACTTTTTATTTATTATTAGGGCAAATTTATCACAAAGTAAAATCTTACAATAACAAAACAATGGCAACAATACCATATTTGTCTTTAAATAGCCAGGCTTTTAGCKTTTTCCACGACTTCTACTCAAGCTGATTTTGCTGCACTTCAGTCTGCTTTAAATTATAGAATAAATTTGTCTGAACACAGCAAGAATTTTAAACAAAAGAGTGACCTAAATCCGGATTTTATTGATCAGAATTGACTAAATTGGATTATTTCCCCACCCCCCCAAATGAAACCTAGAAAATTGGTAAATTTCTTTCAATAAGGGAATCCTGCAACACGTTTAAAGTTCTGGATCTAGATTAATTTACGCATCCATTTCCAGCAATAAATCTGACTATTTTATTTGTTTAATTAAAGTATTCAATGCTAAGTTTATTGTTGAGCAGGTAAAGGAAAAATATTTTTGGTCCTCAAGTCCTTCTGACTTTATGATTTTGGCCCATGTGACAAAATGTTTGGACACCCCTGTCCTAAAGTCTCAAAAAGGGTGTTTTTGAGGCCTTGGAACTTAAAAGTTGATGATGGAATGCCCTTTTGCTTTGGATCGTGAACATTTTTTCTGCAGCCCCCTAACATTTTTCTACGACTAAAAAATGATGAAGTTTTTGACTTTAGAGGTTATGAGTAGAACAGGGTTAATGTTTCATGGAGAGGTTTGCAGAGAACCTGCTGCAGCTTTAGTAAAGCACCAGAGGCTATTCCTTTCTTTTTAGATAAGAGCAGAAATGCCCTTGGAGGCTTTTTTTTAGTTAAAAAACGTGTTCTAAATGAGCGCCAGGAGACATTATCATAATTACTGTTAGCTAATGATTGACAAATCCAATACWTGTCTGATCTCCTCCTGCCAGCTATTTTAGAAACAGCATGGAGGGTCAGGTTACAAACTACTAGACATGAACAAATTACTCTGTCTGTGACTGGACTCTGTTTTCAACCTCCACCAGCCACAACCATTGACTGATACTCCACATGCTCCGTATTCTATGAATAACCAATATTTGTAGAATTGTTTGCTTCCAAGCGATGGCTTTCTTTAAGGTAAGTAAAGTGAGAGTGCATCAGTCTAGTTTTATCAACACAAGTCATCTTCTGAGCTATTGCACAAACTTTGTGAGATGAGTGAACAAGGACCTCAAAGAGAGTCCAACACGAGGCTTTTTCCCAAAACACTTCAGGCTGGGACTTCAAAACCTTCCGACCACCTCGGTGTGATTTCTGAATGGACTGAGGCGGCGAGTGGGTGTTGAAGCCAACCCACCCCTGATGTGCCTTTGTGCCAACATGTGAAAAGGTCAGCTGGATTTGCGGCTCAGTAATGTGATGAAGTGATGATAAATGGTCTGTGTGACCACCCAGTTGTGGGATTAAACAACAACAAACAGATTTATTGCAGAGGGAACATTGGTGATGATGCACAGTTGCGTGTAGTTTTACAAAAACTGTTATCCACTCGGAGAATTGCCAAGTTGAGTTATTTCRTCATGTTTTGAAAACAGTGCAAGAAAGTTTCATCAGAGGTCATCATTATGCTAAATGACCAGGTCCAAGTGTTGCCCCTGCCTCTTGATTACATTTTGGACATCTTACCAAGCGGTCCCAGTTCTTTTTCTAGGCGGAGGCAGAGGGGAATGCCAATGTGGTCATACAAACAGATTTTTTTTAAGGTGCACAATTCAAATAGTATTACGATTACAACAAAAAAAAAAGTCACAAAGTGTTGTTTAAATTAAAGACACATACATCAAATAGATTTTTACATATTGAACGTCCCATAAGCCTTAAAGGGATCCCCCGATTAGTTGTAACATTAGACTTTATTTGATACYRTAACCATTTTTTAACTGTAAAATAAAGACTGTAAAATTACTGTAGGCTGTTCAGCTTTTATCATTTTTAAACTAAAAGTTTAAAAATATATTACACAGACTGGGCCATTTTATTTACACGCAAAGCATTCTGGGTAAATGATGACGTGGATAGGTCATCGTTGCGAGGCTGCTATCGAGCTATATCCACCCTGAAGGTTAGTCTTGGACAATATCTGACGATCGACTCTTTTAAATGAAACCAGAGATCGATGACAGAGAGGAGAAGGTAGAAGCAACTCAGCCTGTAACTGAAAATATAGATGGAGGACAACAGAGCTGCTTCATGGAAGAACCTCTGCTTAGCCTGTTAGCTTTAGCGTTAGCCCCGACGCTATCACCATATATATGTATTAGCTCAGCGCTACACATTCTCCTCTCATCACTGAGGTCCTCCATCCACATGACAGAGAGGTGAACACAAAAATAACTCAGCTGCAAGTGAAAATATGGATGGAGGACCTCAGTTTAGCTTATTAGTTTGTCAAGCTAGAACCGAACTAATACATATAAGGCAATATAGCGTGGGTGCTATCGCAAAGGCTAACAGGCTAAGCTGAGGTTCTTCTTCCATGAAGCAGCTCTGTTGTCCTCCATCCATATTTTCACTTGACTGAGTTATTTTTGTGTTCCCCTCTCTGTCATGTGGATGGAGGACCTCAGTGATGAGAGGAGAATGTGTAGCGC
>NW_013952554.1:276225-282614 GCF_001266775.1 Austrofundulus limnaeus
GAAATGAAATATCGCGATATTTCAGTGTATCGATATTTTCTTACACCCCTACTGGCTGTAGAGTTCTTGGCTTCTTCTTCTGCACTTGTGTATCTGTTCTGATGTATTTACCAAATTCTCCTGGTCTTCAAAGTATTTCAGAAAACACAAAATGGGGCAATGTTTTTATTTTATTTTTTGTTCTTTTTTTGTTTTTCGAGTGGGAGGCAGACCTCATAACAATTTCCCTCTGCACAATAGTTTGTCTGTCATTACCACCTGGAACAGTCTGTTAGTGTGGCGGGAGGGAAGCCGGGCTAGTTTTAAAAAGCTATGTGAGATGGTGGGTGTGTGTGTGTGTGTGTGTGTGTGTATTCTTATGTTTGTGGAGTCAAGTTACACCGTCTGTCATCAACAAGGAACCTGCAGTTATGAAACCAAGATAGACTTCTTCAAGTCTGAGCACGATCCCGAGGATCATCACGCTCTAATGTAGGTGGTTCTTAAACTGGAGGGAGTACTTGTATGTGTGTGTGTGAGATCTTATGAGTTTGTGTGTTTTTGTAGGAGGGAGGTGGAGGCTCAGGTGTAAAATAAGGAGCAGGGTTTTGGCTTTAAGTCTGGCATAATGGTGACCTTGTCTTACTTTTTGTCCTGTTTTTGTGTGCATGCACTGACTTACTAGAAAGTTYGACTCAGCAACAGACCTGGCATCAGATGAGGCAGCAGACTGCAGAGGAACACATCATGTGGGTTGGATTTGCTCCTCGTGTCCAGCTTTTTAGAAAGAGGCCCTCTCTGTCTGCAGTGTTATTTTTAGTCAAAAAAAAAAAAATCCTTGAGCCCTTTTAATAATCATCAGCCTTATGTAGCCCAAAAGCATCACGATGAGGGGAGCTGTCTGGGACTTGCAGGCTCTGCAGTCTCAGCAGGACACAGGAAGTTGGGGGGGGGGGGGGGGTAGGATAAAAGGCTGTCTGTGCATCTGCCAGATTTTGGTTTTGTTCCAGAGCTTGTTATTTGGGAACTCACCCTCCTTTTTTTGTCTGGTGGCTCTGAACAGACTTATTGATTCCTCCTATTCTGTGTTCAAATGTGTATGAAGAGCAGTGGAGACAGAGAGAAGGGAGGCGAGACACCGCTGTCTGCACAGATGTACGCCCGCGTAGATTTGCAGTCCTTGTGGCTCCGCTCCTCTCTACACTGACCTCAGACTGCACTGGAGACAGTCTGCTATACACATTTTATAAGCCCTTACCCGCTCCAGTGCTCCTGTCTTATCGCTCAGCTGCTGAGGGGCAAACTTATGGTTTTGTTTTAGTTGCGACATCTCTCTGATCTCATTCACAGGCCTGGACAGGGGAGCTTGTTTGGTGCGGGCATTTTGTCTACAATTTGAGAACAATCCTTCATCTTTGTGTGTCATCAGGGGCTACATTTGAGCAGTTTTGTTATGAGGGTAGTTTGCTGACACTGTTTATGGAGCATTTTTGTGGTGTAAAAGTGTAACCAGAAGGACTTCAAGTTAGTAATTGTCTGAAAGTTTTATTTGCAAAGCAGTAATAGCATTATTTCTTTTTTTCTAAACATAAAAAAAGGTAAATTCTAGTTTTATATCTTGTTGAATCGCTATTGCTGTGAATGCCCATCATAAAAACTTCATTGTGAGGTTTATGCTGCAAATAAGTTCTGCTTTTATCTGTTTATTTGAAAATGTTTTCCTCGTCAGACTTTGTGGAGTTTCAGCTGTACATCATACGTTTCTCTGTAGTGGTATAAAATGTTTCATTTGTTAATTTAGCAGATGTTCTTTGTACCTGACATTTGCTTTTGTTTTGTTTCTTTCTTCCAAATTTGAGGAAAATAACATGTAAATCAGTTTGTAGCGCTGATTTTGTTTTAATTGAAGTGGCTTTTTAGTGGCTGATTCCTAGAAAGCGGCGTGCCAAAGGGTCAGTACATTTTGTTGTATTGTTTTGTATCTGACGAAATGCAATGAATCGAGTTAAAAAGTGAATTGAGTTCAAGTGAGTTCAACACTCTTGTGTCTTTGTTGATTTTGTTTGGTTAATTACATCCATTCTGCATATGTCAAATGAATAAATCTCTAAAAATGCTGAAAAATGGCATTACAGCAAATAGCCTATTATACCATCAACAAAAGATGTATGTGTTTGTTTAGAGGCCAGGTTATTGTCTAACATGGTATTTAGCCGTTGTTTCTTATTTTGCACAAGGCTTTTGGTATAATTTGCTTTCTGACAGCTGGAAATACTTAAGTAAGACAATGCAGCAATACATCTTGCAAACACATGTTTTGGTTACGGTATAACCATTACAGCAGACAGATGTATTCGCTTAATCTGTTCGGATGGATGTTTTTGTTTTAAAGCAATAAAATGTGTAACTTGGCAAGTCCACAGTGAAGAAGAACAATATACTGGCAAAAAAAGGTCAAAACTGCAAATATATTCAAATCATCCTCTCACATGGCATGTTTTATATTGTTTGATTTGGATATTGTTTTGGACTTTATATTGGAAGTCTGGTTGAGTAAACGCCACACAAGATCTGTTGTGAACCGTCTCATTCCCACATTAAGCTTTTTCAGAAAATGCCCATAAAAGTTCAGGACTACATACGCATGTTAAAACAGCACCAGAAAGCATTTACTGCTGTTTTGATCCCTTAAAAGTCTTTGCTCTCACAAGCCAGGAAACTYAAGGCCATAAAGCCTCGATTGACAGCAGGATGTCAGGGATAGGTGCAGTTGCACTGTGGAGCAGTGCTGAATGCACGTTTATAGTATTGTTTCTGATTATCTTTACAATAAGGGTCACCGTGTTGGTCTCCAGGCAGGACCCAACATCAGTCAATACAAAATTTTCTCATGCTTTAAGTTCTTAGGTCAGTTTCTCTGACTGACTTGTTTCAGGGGGTTTTGAAAGAGTGTTTAAAGTGTACACCTTGGAATAAATCAAGGTGTTCTTTTAGGAGCAGACTGGTGGACTTTGTGAGATGGTCATTTGGAGAGTGAATGTTTGGGCATTCCTTTGTTAGCAAACATGGCTTACAGCCATAAAACCACTCTTTGAATAGGTGGCCTTAGATGTTTTTAAGACTGTGTGAAAATGAAAGTCTAATTGCTATGGTGACAATGGCGTAGAAAGGTGTCCTTACAGTGCCTCAAAAACCTTCAAAGCTGCATCTTACTGGACTTGACAAGCCATAGTGTAACTTAAAGGAATCAAAAATTCAGTTTGTGCATGAATTTGCTTATGGCTGTGGAACAGCTGTTTACATTTTGYGCTACAGTCTTTCCTTCTTGTGTTACTTTGACATGAAACTTGTCTAATCACTTAAAAAAATAAACTTTTGTTGTGCAGAGGTGAAGCACTGGGTGGGGCGTCATCAGGGAGAAAAGACACCTATTGTCTCTGAATACGTTTTATCTAGGACGAGTTCTGTTTGTGTGTGCGTGCACACAGCCCGGGTAACAAGTGTTGTATCCAAGGTACAAAAACCTGCTATGCTGCTGCTGGCTACAATTAATGTACRAGTGACAATTGGACTTAAGCAGGAGGGGGTTGCATTTGATCACATTCCTCTCATTGTGAARAAGGGGTCTGCTGCTGAGATAGTGAAGGGACTTGAGAGATGGAGCCTGACTCGCCCCGATGGGGCTGTGCAAATTCCAAAAGCACTGAAGTCCCCCTTTCATCTCCTACTTGACGGGGATCTTGGCCAGGGAGCATTGGTTTGCAGAGGTTAAAGTGCTTCACTTTTCAATTGGCCCAGTGATGCATGTCACCCACATCAGCTGTGTATGCCACGGGATATTGACTGGTCAGCCCACACTGTAACAGCGCTGTGGAGGAGTCAAAAGTTTTGTAACTTGCCTGCATAAAAATGAGCTTTTACCGAGCAGTAACTCATTTTTACTGTGGCTTGATCTAATGTGATTTTTTTCATTCTTTGATTTTAATTTCTCTGAGTATCATGTTTTGGGTCAGAGTCATGGGGAAAGAACTGGAAGGTGTGAAAAGGACTTCAGCAAAGTGTGTAGGGTTTCTGACTGACCACATTCTTATATGGTGCAAAAAGAATGATGCTTTCCGGAGCAAAATCTTCGTCATGCATTGTATGCACCATCTCATTCTGCAAACAATACCACTGTGTCAATTGCTGTTATGTGCATGTGCGTGTTATTGAATAGTACTCTGGAGCCATACTTGTCCAGGCTTGCTCAAGGTTTTTTTTTTAAGTTTCTTTTTAGAAGTTAGCTGCTTCACTCTTTTTTTAACTAGTCCTTAAAAGTCAGAAGCATTTTTTTCCAGCGTAACTTGTAACACTGACCTATGAGTCATTCAAACATACGAAAGGCACCAAATTCAAGACCATGCACGCCCACCGAGCCTCACCAGTTAACCTAACGTGCATCTTTTGTTGGCTTTCGAAAGAAGCAGGAGCCTCCAAAGAAAATCCATTCATGCAAACACAACACAGAAAGATGGGCATGGCCAAGATTCATACTCAAGACCTTCTATTACAGGATTCAAATGGCAAGATATCTTATTTTCACTACCACCTGCAGAATAAACTTGACTGAAGTGTTAGCTTTTTAATTTGCCATCTGCACACCACATCTACACTGAACTCTCTTCCTTGCTTAATGCTAAATAACACATGGATTTATATTTCTTTTTTGACATAATTGTACACCAACATCAGTTTATGCTATGTTATGTGTGCTTTGTGAGTATTGGGGCAATATGTCAGGATACTTTGGAACTCCCAGGCTATTAAGTTATTTATAAGGTCTGCTTTGAGTGTGTCRTCTAATTTTTTAGTGTTCAAGCTGCAGCATTCTTTTGTCCTTTCTACATGTTGTATTTTATTTGGCAGAGAAAGGTGAGCGTGTTGATCTGCCATGCTGTTGTGTAAATTTGAATGTGGGCTGCAGTAACGAGTACAGCTCTAGCCCTCAGGTCTGCATTACACTCTCATCCACCTAGGAGCAAACCATCTGCGTGTCCCTGATGGCATGCTGGCTCTTTGGCTGTCTGGTTGCAGGTCGGGGACAGGGACAGGGACACGAACAGCAGGCTCCGCATCGCCCCACGCTCGGCCTGCTTCTTCCACTCGCCGCCCTGCAGTTTGCTTCAGTTTTCTCAGTGCCCAGGCTATTTGTGCTATGGTAACCGTGCCAGCCTGCCAGCTCAGACACAGATTCCACATCTCGTCTCCCTTTTTGCCAGCATGATGACTCAGCAGCTCCTGCAGAGCTTCAGCAACCTCCCTCCTCAACCTCAGTGATGCACCGTGCTCATCAGACAAAGTAGTGTTTTGTCATTCTGTCGTGTAGCTGACCTGCATACAAAACAGACCAAAAATATTAAAGCATCCAGTCACACTGATGTGCTTTAGTTGCTGTGGAAAGCTATTTCAACAGTCTGTTTGAGATAATGAACCATAATAACATTTTCAGCTTAATATTAGAAAAATGTAGCCTTTTTAGTGTACCAACTTTTAAGACGTTTTTAAATCATCATAACTGCCTGCAGGCTTTTTTGGGGTTCAGTTGTATTAACAACAGAACGTGAAAGGCATATGTAATCATCTCTACATAATCACTTTAAGCTCTTCTCAACCTCTTAGAGTGGTGCTTATGTGGATAGCCCTCCAGAGTGGGATCTAGGGAAAGAGTCGAGGAAGGAAACGTGGCGTCAAAAAATGTGAGCCACGATACGTGTTCGCTTTCATGTCTCTCCAGTAGCACTCAGCAGGAGTCAAGCCTAACATACTTTTCACTGGGCCGTGTCTGTTTCAGCTGTTTCTTTTGGGTTGCGCACAGTTTGGCTGGTGTGCGCTCTGCTCAAATGTGGATCTTTTATGCCTTCAGTATAAGAAGCTAAAATCATGGTATGGGATATTTGCAAAACATTAGGGCTGTGTGTTGGCAAGAATTTGGCGATACGATACATATCATGACAGAGGGGTCACGATACGATATATCCCAATATATTGCGATACTATAAGCAAGGCGATATATTGCGATTTTTTTTTGTCCAAAAATTCTATTAAATAAAAACCTGTTACAGGGGGAAGAAAATGAAAAACCAAAATTCATTGTCTCAGAAAATTCTAATATTACATAGACATGCTTTGATACATTTAGCTGTGTTCTGCTTTGTATGTATTTGATTTTATTTGTTTCATATTTCTTATTTCATCCATGTTTTCAATTATTCGACTAAATTGGACAGTAGTTTGAAAATATATATTTTTGCAGCTTTTAGTTTTTAATATAAATTTACAATATGGTCACCCAACACTTAACAAAAGCCTCTACCTCAAGAGGTAGAGTAGCCAAATGGCTGGCTCACTGCTGCCAACTAGTGGTCAGAGAC
>NW_013952554.1:284932-297774 GCF_001266775.1 Austrofundulus limnaeus
GCTGAAAACGGAGGCCTCCACCTCTGTTTAATGATGGACGGTCTTTCTTCACAAAAATGGCTTCTTTAAACTCTCAGACTGAAGAAGTCTCTTGGAGGAGAGACGAAACGTTTCATTAGAGAAGAACCCGTCCAGAGGACCTGTACAATTTTTTTCTTTTTGATTCTAAAGGTTCACTATAATAAAAAAAAGTGATTTCTTGTTTCCTCCCTCTCTTTAGTCATGTGTTTAATTGTATGGAAGAACATATAAAAACTAACTTATAAATATGACATTAATATCTCAGAGTTTCTCAACAATATGACTTAGAATCTCATAAATGTGAAATACTATTTACAAATTATGCTTTAGTGTGCAGTTATGGGATCTCAAGTTGTAGTTTTGAGAAATTATTTGGAGATTGTTTAATACTGAAATCTTTAGTCATAATTAGAGTTCTGAGTACTTTTAATCGGAGTTTCCATAAAGTTGTCTCTGTGCCAAAATATACAGTAGATTTTCAACCTTTATTGTGGTATTTTACTGATATAACTCAGACAACGTTATACACTTCTGCTTAAATACTAATTACAACTTTATTAATACAGTTCTCATTAAGAATTTAATTATTCTAGATTTATAATAAGACAAGCTGTGTATATTGTGTTCAGTGATTTAAAAACCTGACTTTAGTGGCACACAGGAAGATGATTCCCATATTCACAGGAGAAGGCGTTTCTCCAGACCTGCTGCAGATTTAAATGGATGTTGAGCACAGTTTTCATTCACATGTCTCCCTCAGAGCCCTGCACCACTAATCCTCCTTTAATCCCAGTCAACAGAGGCGGAGCGAGCTGCACTTTCCTCCCTGGTCACTTCACTGTGGGACACCCTCAGGCTGCGCAGCTCGGCGTCATGTGTGTTTGTGCGGTTTCCTCCGCGGAGCAGCTTTCTGTGGGACCTTCGGTGCACTGAGAGGACGAGCAGATGTGGCTCTTTAACCATGACTGATCCCGGGAAGCAGAGCCTTCAGGTGGTGCTGGTCCTGCTGTGTGTCTGCCAGCTGACCTCAGGTATGTCTGTCTGCATCACCGCAGCCGCACTCTGCTCCTCTCAGCTCACTTCGTGCACTTTAACTGCCTCTGAAGGGTTGGCTTTTTAACCAGCATCTGCTTTCTCACACTCGTCTCCTTATGCAACATGAATCAAGTTAATTGGTTTTGTCTGGCACTTTAACTATGCATCAAAAAGAAGCATTATCATCTTTTTTTATTACTTTTTGAAGCTCTGTAAAAAGCAAAAACTAAACAAACAAAAAAGAATATTGATTTAAACTCATTATGTCACAAAGAAAGAAAACTTATATAGTAAAAATCTAAATCCACACACTTTTTTGTGTTATTTGAAGTTTTATTATTTTTGTTCGATGAGTCCTCGAATTAAAACTTTGTGATCAATTTTTTTCGACTGTCTGCCAACCACCACATGTGTTTGTTTACTATGTAAACAGGCAAAGTAAAAACAAGTCAACAATGGCAACATCCATAAAATAGGCGTTTGGGATCAGGAAGTCTGACAGTTAGGATGTGTTGTATTCATGTTCAGAACCTTTGAGCACAAAAAAGACTTTGTTTACATTGAGTGCATACCCACATTTCAGAATTATATATCAATATATCACAAAAAACTACTGGAGTAAACTCTTTCAAACTAATCCATTTGATTTWGTTTAAGATTAATTGTTTTTTGGTTTGATTTCATAGTTTGCAATAAGTATCTTAAACTTGTTTATTTTTTGTGAAGGAATTGGACGTAGAACAGGACTTTATAAGAACCACTTGGATAGCACTTTATTATTAAAAAATTCATAATTTCAATTCATAAACCTCCTGGAATATCATTGCTCTGTTTGTGTGATCTGATAATGTTTGTAGATAACTGAACTTCCAGCTGTTACATTTAGATAACTTCAGGTAACATCAGCAGGTTAAAATGAATCTGACCTGGTTCCTTCAGCTGCTATAAATAAAGAAAAAATATTGTAAATTTGGATTTTATTCAAACCTTTGTTTGATTGTGCAACAGGTCTTTTTTTGTGCCAGACATAGAGGTATCAAAATCATTATTTTTTTGTAACTAATATTTACAGCTCTCTTTTCAAGAAGTAATTATGATGACTAACTCTCTCTGATGTGTGGAAATGACCGTTTTCCTTCAGATTTTTGGGGAACCACAAAGTTTTTCTAATCTTTCTAGTTAACAGGAAACAATAAGAAAACAAATGTTATGCAAAACTTCAAGCATCAAAACCTGGATCAGCAAAAATTGCAGAAGGAAAGGAAACTGTTGCTCTCTCTACACTGTAAAAAAGGAAATGTTGGATTTACTTAACCATGTTATGTGACCTGGTTCCACTTAACTGAGTTGAGTAAAAGTAAGTCAAAGCAATATACCAGTTTTTTAACCAAAGAACGTGAGCATGTTGCTTTAAATTTACTCAACTCAGTTAAGTGGAACCAGGTAACATAACATGGTTAAGTAAATCCAACATTTCATTTTTAGAGTGTATGTAGTATTTGATTGGTTGCAGTTTTCCCACTTTGTCATGTTTGTTGWTGAAGACAAAGCAGACATTTAAAATGTATTACAACAATGTGATACAGCTTAGATCAGTGTTTCCCAAAGTTGGGGTCGGGACCCAAAGTGGGGTCCCGAAACATCAAGGTGGGGTCCTGAAAAGATTTTCTGAATTAATTACATTTTTGCCTTATTTGTTACAAAGGAGTGAGGTTAGTGTATTTAAAATGGATAAATGTAGTATAAAATATTGTTACTGTGCCCATGTTTTGTTGACCTGTTGCAAATGTTTATCATCCAAAAATAGTTGGTGGCACAGGTCTCTGCTACTGTTATTTTGTGGGTCAAAAGCTGAAAAGTTTAGGAACCACTGCACTTTGGTTCCCAAAGTTGGGCTTGGGACCCAATTATGGGTCATGAAGCACCTTGGATAATCTCCAGAAATCAATTTAAAGGGTAATAAAATAATTGCTGATGCAATATTTCCCCTATAATTATTACAAAACACAAAAAAGTATAAATAAGTATTTATATTTGTGTACAAGCTGTTTAGATTGTCAAAAAGCCTGTGTTTAGGGTTACTAACAAAGTTAGTGTACTCAGACCAGTAATATTTATTGTCACAAGTTTTTGCCATGGATATTTTGTGGGTCAGAAGATAAAAAGTTTGGGAACCACTGGCTTAGATGATATATGAAAGACATAAATCTCCTACAATATGAGGCTCTGTTCAGAATCAGAGTGAAATAAAACAGGATCAAATTAAAAGAGTTTTAATCTAAAATCATTTCATGCTGAATTATAGCCATCTTAAACTAAAAAAAAAGTTTTGCACAATATCACAAGAATTTGTTAGATCATAGTATGAGTTGAGAATGACTATCAGCTTTAAAAGTTCAAATCTGAGCTCTGAGAGAGGTAAAATATAGGTATGTGAGAGTGGCAGTTTATGGCTTGCACGGCCCCTCATACCTGCAAAACCTTGTTATAACCCAAGTTTGTGTTTACTACAGTCAGTGAAATGTACTGACTCTAAAGGTTTATGAGTTGTAGAAAAATATCCAGTGATTGCTTTCTGTAAGTGTCAATAAAACCCATCCAGTGGTTTATGGGATGTTTTGCCGGATTTGTCACACATACTGTATCTATATTAAACTAGTAGGTCTGATTTTTAAAAATATCAAGGCAGGTCTGACGGGAGGGAGAGACTGAAGCAGTAAACAGCCGGTCTGCCAAAACTGCAGCGCTGAGACAGGAAAGCAATGCTTGGGATTTAAGAAACAACAAAAACACCAACAAAGGAATGGTTGTAGCTCAGTTACACACAGAGCAACATCAAAGTTAAAAAAAAAATCTACTGTCCTTGCGTAGGTTGTTACTAAGCAACATTTATTTATAAAGTGCACAATTTAAAAAAAGGTTTCCCTGTCAGCGTTCTCTTCTGCTGCTAAAGTTAGTTTCTAATTTGTTTCTAAGAAAAAAACAAAGATGAAGAACAACAAAGTGTGACTCGTGGGGACAAGTTATAGAACGTACACGCCTTTCGCCATGAAGGGCAGGCGCTCGTGTAATTATCTGTGTGCGTGGTGGTTTGTTAGCAAAACATCTCCTGGATCATTGGACRGATTTTAATGAAACTTCTAAAAATTAATGACTGGATGTGCATCCATTTAAAATAACTCAGTTATTTTTGCAGATATTGAGGTAGAAGTTTTGTGTGGTAGTGATTAAGCCTCTCCCACAACACATACTCTGAGCACCAACAGACCACACGAGAAATATGTTTTCAACTTTGGCTAAAAAAAAAACTTTCAGCGTCAGCTCTGTTTGTTTGAAAACGAAGAGCTGTGTTTTTATTTTAGCATCATCTCACTTTGAAAGCCATCCTTTTTTTTTGATTAACAGCTTTAAAAAAAAGTCACAAACAAACACATAAACATACGTTTCTCCATACATTGTCTATTCTGGAATGCAAAAACCTAAAAACAACTTTTGCGGTGAGGAAGTAGAAGCTGTATTTTTTTTCCTAGTGATTCTCCCGTGAGAGTTGTGTTTGAGCTGGAGAAGTAGTAAAACAAAACGGTGCTCAAACATGTCCGACTCAATTTTCCTGAGGGCTTTTCACCGTCAAACTGTAATTTTGGTCTAGCCTTGCCCTCARTCCTGCAGGCAGTCTCTCCGAAGGGTTCCTTGGCCTTCCAGACTTCTGCTTTAAACACCACTTTTCTTTTCTCTCCCCCCCTGCTGTTTTTGAAATGGAGAAAACCAGAGGAAACCATCAGAATGTCTCTTTGTGTTCTGTAGTTTTTGTTTTTGTGTTTTGTGCACATGCCATTTTGATTTAGAATTTTGATTGCCTTTATTGCCAGTGTTATATTCTTGCATTATCTTATTTTGAAAAAGAGCTCATTTTGATCAAACTTGGAATTAATATGTATTTTTTTAAAATAATTTCATGTCAAGGTTTCTTGTTTAGATTATTGTGAATAATCCTCAATGACTACCAAGTCAAATTTCAGATCAAAATCTGTCATATTGACTGAATTATCTAATGCCTATTAGCTGTGATGACCACCTTGAATTGGATTAACTCCAAACACTAATCAGTTGCTGATATACTTATTATTTTCTACAAGTTTCAAGAAAATCCATACAATGATTCATAGGAGTGTAGAGTCATAATATAAAGTAAAGTAAAGTAAGTAAAGTTTTATTTATATAGCGCCTTTCACAGAAATAAATTCACAAGGTGTTGTACGTTCATGGAAGGGGGAGGGGCAGTTAAGAAACACCCATTCAAGAAGACATACAAGGCAAACATGGGGGAACAGGTGAAACCGGTCATGCAGCAAACACAGTTGCGCTAATGCTAACCTTACTGTTTTAAACATACATTGCATGATTTGTTATTGCTCATCTTGTATGTTAGCAATTAGTCTCAGCTACAAACAAAGCAAATCTTAGGTTAATATCTGTAAAACTGACTGAGTTATAGCCCTTTTTATGTTTTCTATGTCCGTCTGGCAGTGGCAGCCATCTTGAATAGGATTCATTACAGAAGTGTATGATCTGTAGATGCGTACCCATAACTACATCTCATGGTTTAATATATATTTTGTTAACAGACATRTCCACACACAGAAAGTCCGCCGTCGCTTTTGGCAGCAGCCTTTTAAATGTTTTTGTTATCATAATTTCGCTGCGTATTCAGTGTTGATAGGGGACTTGTTTTTTACTTTCCCGTTTCTGTCAAATTTTGAACCAGTTCAACAAAATCTAACTTATTTCTYTGTTTTTCCTGGGAGCAGGCAGTGTCGTCTTGCTTATCAATCACTCCAGAGCTTATCAAATAAAGCATGACAGCTCCAAGTAGAACACAAGATTATGTAGGTGTTAAACTAAGAGGCATTATTCTGGTTCGTCCACCCCCTTCTGTTTCTCGGCACAAGCCTTCTTATGTAACAACAGCATCCATCTAATGTGTCATTTTTTCCCCCTGCCCAACTCAACAATCTTACTATCCTGAGTTGTGTTTTTCAGGTTTGAAGTGTGCGTGCCCGCTGTGCACCAACCACACCTGTGAGACGGCCCCAGACGGGGCCTGCTGGAACTCTGTGATGCTGATTGACGGGAAGGAGGAGACGGTCAAGTCCTGCCTCTCGCCCTCCGAAATGAAGGGCCAGGTTTTCTGCTATAGCTCAAAGAATGTCTCCAAGAGAAACTGCTGCTTCACTGACTTCTGCAACAACGAGACTCTGCATCTGCACTCAGGTATCCTCAACACGATGCTTTTAAAAGACCTGCTCTTTTCCCTACTTTAGGTCATTTTCTATATTTACAACAATAGGGATTAACATTTTAGTAGTGGCGTTAAAGGAGAAAAAGACATGAAGGTGGGGTTATTAAATCCAAGCAAACATAATTTCATCCCTGCAGACAGACTGTTAATCTCAGTCGTTTTCAGAGTTATGCAGTCAACAGAAGCACCAATCCAATCTGTGAGGGATTTTCCCACTCGTTCTGGTCCTGACCAGACGAGGTGGACGCTGATCCGTCTAGATCCTGTGACATAACAATGCTGGCAGAGGTTAGGAGACGGCCCCTCCCCTGATTTATAAATAAATAGCATGTTGTCCACAAAGCTTTTCACAGGCCTGCTGGGTGGAACCATTGAGGAGGAGGGGGTGGTTGTTTTCTCACACCTTTGGAACTCACTGGGAAACACTAGAGACAGGATAACACATTATGTTGTGTTTCCTCTAGTTTTAATCATGCCCACACTGACACCTCGGCAATTTAGTTTCATTATAGCTTAATATAAACTAAAATTTCATAAATAAATCTGACACAAATCCTTGTTGCTGCGTAAATCACTTATAACCTCAAATCTGACAAAGTTGGGACGTTGTTAAAGGGATCCCTGATTAGTTGTAACATTAGACTTTATTTGATAAACATATATTTTAACTGTAAAATAAAGACCGCAAAAACACTGTAGGCTGTTTACTTTAGTAATTTTTTTAAAATATATTTTAACACGAACGGAGCCATTTTATTTACACACAAAGCATTCTGGGTAAATGATGATGTGGATAGGTCCTCGGTGCGAGGCTGCTAGCGAGCTGTATCCACCCTGAAGGTTAATCTTGGACAATATCTGATGATCGACTCTTTTAAATGAAACCAGAGAGCGTTGACAGAGAGGAGAAGGTAGAAATGACTCAGCCTGTAACTGAAAATATGGATGGAGGACAACAGAGCTGCTTCATGGAAGAAGAACCTCAGCTTAGCCTGTTAGCCTTTGCACTAGCCCCGAAGCTATATTGCCTTATATGTATTAGCTCAGCGTTAGCGTGACAAACAAGCTAAACTGAGGTCCTCCATCCATATTTTCAGTTGCAGGCTGAGTCATTTTTGCATTCCCCTCTCTGTCATGTGGATGGAGGACCTCAGTGACGAGAGGAGAATGTGTAGCGCTGAGCTAATACATATATATAGTGATAGCGTCGGGGCTAAAGCTAAAGCTAACAGTCTAAGCTGAGGTTCTTCTTCCATGAAGCAGCTCTGTTGCCCTCCATCCATATTTTCAGTTACAGGCTGAGTCATTTCTACCTTCTCCTCTCTGTCAACGCTCTCTGGTTTCATTTAAAAGAGTCGATCATCAGATATTGTCCAAGATTAACCTTCAGAGTGGATATAGCTCGCTAGCAACCGATGATCTATCCACATCATCATTTACCCAGAATGCTTTGTGTGTAAATAAAATGGCTCCGTCATATACAGTAAATATATTTAAACTTTTAGTTTAAAAATTATAAAAACTAAACAGCCTACAGTATCTTTACAGTCGTTATTTTACAATTAAAATATACATTTGTTAAATAAAGTCTAATGTTACAACTGATCCTGATCCCTTTAAGACGTATGAATTAAAACAGAATGCAATGATTTACAAACCTCATGAACCCATATTTCATTCATAATGGAGCAAAATAAACATAAAATGTTTAAAGAAAGAAATTGCACCTTGTCTTTTGGATGATGAGATATAAGTTGTTGGAGTTTTTGGAGACTGAAGTCGTCTCATTCTCGTCTGATGTAGTATTTTAGTCATTCAGCAGTCCTGCATCTGCGCTGGAATTTTGGTTTCATGATGCATCAAAAGTTTTAAGTTGATGGGAGATCTGGACAGAGGACAGGTCAGTTCAGTACCTGGACTATCCTACTATGAAGACACAATGTTTTAAAGAGGACATGCCATGGTTTTAAATCCTGCTTTTTCACATTTAAACCATTCATTTGGGGTCTGTGTAAAGTGGAACTGCAATGCTTTGTTTAGAATTCCTCCTTATTGTAACTCCACAAGCCCCTCTTTCACCCCTTTTCCTGAGGTATGTCTCAGATCAACCTGTTTTGAGTTTGTCTCTTCAAAGCCAAACGAATATGTCAACAACAGAAGACTTGTCCATTGGAGCCAGAGGAGTTGGTAATCATACGTTATTTAGAATTTCCATCACAAATACTGTGACATAATGGTTCAGAAAACATCATAGAAAACAGAGAAAACTGAATAAGTTGAAAAATTTGACCCAAATAAAATATAAAGATATCTACGCAGCACCAGGAGAGACTAAATTAAAATTTTCTGCACTCCTAAGGACTCCAGGTACACAACAACATACATTTAATGGCTAAATAAGTGGATTTTGCATATGTCCCCTTTAATAAATGCCGTTTGCAGTTTAACAATAGCTTACTGAAATATGCATGGCCTTCCCTCAAAATAAGCATCATCTTATGGTTTAATTTCAGATATTTTGGTGGCCCTCATAATAGATAATAATGCACCCCCATACCATCAGAGAGGTAGATTCTTGATTTTTTTTATTATGTTGTGGACTGTGTATTCAGAGTTTTTCCAATATTCAGCATCAGTGTGTGAATGACTGTAGTGTGAAGCGCTTTGGAGTTTGTGGGGACGTGTTACAGCGATATCCAAGTTCAGGCCATTTACCATTTTCCACTGAGGAACATTTTTCTAAAATTGTTCCATTGATGTTAGATGTTAGTTCACCTTACAGAAATACTTTCACACAGTGAATAAAGTCTTTTTGTTGTGATGATGACGTGTTAGAGGTTTCGGGGCRTATAGATGAACTTAATTGGGTTTTTAAAAAAGGCGTGGCAGTGTGTTGGTGAGCGCATGAGGACAGGACCCTGAGGCTGTGGTGGTGTTGACTGTAAATGAGGGCAGCACAATCAATCAGTTTCGTACCGCTGTTAAAAACACCATGTGAGCACATGCTGTGTGTTAGTGCTATTTCTACGCAGGCTGCATAGGTAAGAGGGACTTTAGAGTTTCAAATTGCAATTTTCTTTTTATGTGTTGACAAGAGAAACTTCTGTCATTTATACTTAACTGTCCAAAGGCAGACAGTCACCTCCCAGCACCCCATGCAGACAGCTACAGTTTGTAGGAGGCCTAAAGCTATTGGGTCAGAGGAGAGTACAGTCTTGTTTTGCACCATATCTTTTGAACATCACTTATAACTCTAGTTGGCAGGAAGTGAAATTAGGTAAAAGGCTAAAGATGTCTTAGGAAATTGTGGTCGAGTTCACAGTTTTTTTTTWAATTTATTTATTTTTGCTTTGCTCACTGGACAATTTGCAGATGCTAAACGTTTAAACATCTGCTGATGAGGAAATTTCAAGCTCCAGAGATTTAGGCTGATCATGATGTTCATGACAAATGAAAGTTTTTTGAGTTGGTTTAATGTTGAAGTTGCTGTTGTGCCAAAGCGAAAATGTCGTAACGGTAGCATCATAAAACGGTTTGCTCTGCCTCATTTTATCAGCAAGTCCCTAAATCTTATTTTACCAAGGCACCCACCTTCTTTGATATTTTTAGTTGTGCCCAGGTTTTCTTCGTCCATTCACAGAAGTGTCAAATTACTATTTTCTTATTTTTCTCCCAAACACATAATGTTACTACTGCACAGTCTCTGAGTGCACCTGCTTAATAAAAGTAATTTGAATTATAAACAAGTAAAACTTTTCTTTACAAAACAAAATTTTCAAGTGCTAAAAGCCTTTGTATTACTTTATAAATGCATTTTATAAGCAATAATTAAATTTCCTTGCACTCAAATAAGATGAGTATTTGCAGACAGAGCGCTGTGTTCCCAAATTAATTTGCAGTAATACAAAAAGATGTCTCTAAACATGTTAGTGTGTTTTAGACTTTTAAACAAGTTTTTATGTAGGTTTTGAAACAGCAGCATCATGTGTTCAGCTGAAATGATGGTTTTGGCCCACATTGTTGCAGTGTCCACAAAATACCACTAGGGGGAGCAGCAGCTACAGGAAGCCACCACCATGCATGAAGCAGACGAATTTAATTGCAAACTCTCTCATATTTGAACTATTTGTCTAAACAACTGAGTGAGCATTACAGGGGACACAAATAAATGCTTGCAATAATAATTGTGTTTCTTTGTAAATGTTTGTGCGTCACCAGAGAGACCTTCAGAAGAACCAGGCTGGAGCGGGCTGCAGCTCACTGTTGTGATCCTGGTGCCCTGCTGCCTGCTGTGTCTAGGGGTCCTGCTGGGCGTGTGCCTGGTGCAGGGACACCACTGTGCCTATGGCAGAGCCCACAAGCAAGACCCAGAGGAGCCCCTGGATGACCAGATGCTGATGTCTCCTGATAAATGTCTCAAAGAACTGATCTATGACATGAGCACCTCCGGCTCTGGATCAGGTGAGAGAAATACGGTCAGTTTGGATAGCCTACAGGATGCTGCGAACGTGTGACCCTAAACATCCAAGAAAATATTCTAAGACCCCATATCTGCAGTTTTTGTGGGTTTTAACAACAGTGATGGTTTGTAAAAACTCAACATTATTGGAATTTAAACACATGCACTGATTTTTATTTTATTTTATTACTGCTTTAACTATGTGTTTGGACATCCATGTCTTCTAGCATATATTAGGGGGTGCTGTAGCACTCTTTGCTTCCCTACTTCTCAAAACACTTTTCCTTTGTTTTAACTAGTACACTCTGTGTCTCGCAGGACTTCCACTGCTGGTCCAGAGAACCATAGCTCGAACCATTGTCCTGCAGGAGACCATCGGAAAAGGTCGGTTTGGTGAGGTGTGGCGAGGGAAGTGGCGAGGGGAGGACGTGGCCGTGAAGATCTTCTCCTCCCGGGACGAGCGGTCGTGGTTCCGGGAAGCAGAGATTTATCAGACCATCATGCTCCGGCATGAGAACATCCTAGGATTCATTGCTGCTGATAACAAAGGTGCCAGCTAAACACACCTGATGTTATCAACTTCTAATCACATCTCTGAGATAACTGTCATTTTATAGCTGTGTAATTTGGTTTATTCTGCAGATAATGGTTCCTGGACTCAGCTCTGGTTGGTGTCAGAGTACCACGAGCATGGCTCCCTGTACGATTACCTGAACAGATACACAGTTTCAGTGGAGGGCATGGTTGTTCTGGCTTTGTCCATAGCCAGTGGATTAGCACATCTTCACATGGAAATCATTGGTACACAAGGTAACACTATTTTTTACAGTTTCAATTTACAAATTAAACCACATCATAGTGATCTCATACTGGAAAATATGAAAAATAATGCATTTCTGTGCAAAGTAAAGCCCTAATAGCAAATAATAAATGTGCTAAATWATAAATTTTGATCATAGATTTATCTTATGGTTTAATAATGAATCATTTTGAAGCAGCAATGCTTACCCAGGACCTACTTATGAAGGACCCTTGAAAGCTCAAAAACATTTTTTCAATTATACAACACATTTTCAGTGCTCATTAGCTTTTTATTTTAAAATGCCATCTTTCTGTAGGGAAGCCTGCGATCGCTCATCGAGACCTGAAGTCTAAAAACGTTCTGGTGAAGAAGAATGGGATGGCGGCCATTGCCGATCTGGGTCTGGCCGTTAAACACAACTCCAGCACGAACACCATAGACATACCGTTCAACCACAGAGTGGGAACCAAAAGGTGAGAGCACTAGTTTTATGCCCACAAAACAGAGATCTGAAATCAGAATGAAGGAACAGAAATTGTGTGTAATATTAGCCGGGGGKGTGTGAACAGCCACTCTGAAACAAGTTATTGTGATGTTAAAAAAAAGTCATAAATATTCAATAATTATTCAACAGGTGAGACAGATACAAACATAGCATATAGTGTGTGTGTGAAGTCAACTTTGACTAATAGCAAGACCAGGCAAAGCCCATGGCAGGTTAGGGAAACCTAACAAGTGGCATAGGCAGCATAGGCAGATACTGAGGGCCCTATCCATCTAAGGGGCACCACAAATGGGGGACGGAAAAAAATATTTTAAAACTTTTTATCAGAGTATTGTTGATTTAGTCTGTAGAGTAATCAGTGTTCACTCAGGTTTATAAAGGTAACTTGTTTTCCAGGTTTCTCAGTCTGCTTTACTATGAGGTGTTATATGGTGCAGAGGATATTTCATGATAAAAGTATCATATGATGCAGTCAAGACTAACTACTGGTGCTCAGTGTGTAAACAGAAAACAAAATAAGGATAACGGCTGTTTTAGTTATGATCTCAGATAAAGTTCAGGGTAAAGTCTGGTTTTTTACATTCATAAAATACTGATTATACAGGTGCTGGTCATAAAATTAGAATATCATGAAAAAGTAGATTTATTTCAGTAATTCCATTTAAAAAGTGAAACTTGTATATTATATTCATACATTACATACAAACTCATATATTTCAAA
>NW_013952554.1:299674-306051 GCF_001266775.1 Austrofundulus limnaeus
ATATATATATATTCAAAGGATTTTTTAAAAATAAATCCACATCCACAAACTGGTTAGGCAGATAATCTGTGCAACACCAGGCCTTCTTTTCATTAGGCCTTAATCAGTCTGTCCTCTGCAGGTACATGGCTCCAGAGATCCTGGATGAGTCAATTAATTTGAACAACTTTGAGTCGTTCAAGAGGGCAGATATCTATTCACTGGGCCTGGTGTTCTGGGAACTGGCCAGAAGATGCTCTGTGAGAGGTACTTTGTAACACAACTCTAAACACACATCCACCTCCATTTGTTGATGACTAAGCAGCTCAAATTGTAGACAAAGAGAGAGAAAACACAGGCTCATGTTTCTCACTGTGTTGTTCATAGAAGAGATAAAAAAAGAGCAAGAAAAAAAAATCCTTTCTGTCGTTCTCCCAGGACTTCATGAAGACTTTCAGCTGCCTTATTATGACATGGTGCCTTCAGATCCATCCATCGAGGACATGAAAAAGGTGGTGTGCGATCAGAAGCTTAGACCCAGCATTCCCAACCAGTGGCAGAGCTGCGAGGTGAGACTGAAACACGTGTTGCTGATCATCATTCCGCTACATTAAGAAACATTTTGTTCCTAAAAACAGATTTGTTCTTAAGTTGTGCACGTACGAGTGATTTAGGAGAACTTGTGGCATTCACCAATTTTCTCATATTGTAAGATTTTTTTTCAGACACAAACAAAATTCCTGTGTGGTCCAGACCTGTAGTATATTTTAAATGCAGCCAGTCAATTTGTAGTTGAAAATAAATCACACTCCATAATTATGTTGACAATAGGCTATTCTGTTTGAATTATAGCTACAATTTTAAATGTAATAATGTAGACTAAGGATATAAACTGATTAAATTAAATTGGCTATTCATGCTGTTATATAACACTACAATAATATGAAGATCTCAAACTATAAACCAACTGAAATTACATATTATTTAAAATTTAATTAGTCTCGGTATGTAATGGGTTCAATAGGAAGTGAAAATAATAACAACTTTATTCAGACATACAGTATATTAGGTTATTTTTTAATCAAATTTTATTTTGTTGAAATTTATTCAGCACATCGCTATGCTCTTTTCTTTTYTTGCCTATAAAATGGCTTGTTTTCTCGACATTTAGCATAAAAATGACATAAAGAATATAATTGTTAGCGAATAGACGTTCCAGAAAAGTGAACATGTTCTTTATAGTTTCGGTTCTGGAATATGGTTGAACAAATGGTAATAAAAAACAAAACTAAAAGCAGAAGTGAAAGCAAGACGGTTTTACTACAAATACATTGGCAGTTCCAGTCAACCTTCTGTCACCAGTGGTACAATACCACTGACATAAACGTCAAGAAACACTTTTGAGCTATTGGAATAAACTTGACAAAACATTAAAAACAGACAATTAAAGATGTTTTTAATACAAGGTTTTGATTTATTTTTTCATGTCTTACGGAGTTTGACCTGGGATACAAAAGTGAGTGAGCAGAGGAATAATCTCCTTTCCCCTGACCTCTAGCTTGTACTTGTTCATATATTTTAAGGAGATAAAAGGCAAAAAGTTTAACCAGTAACAAAAACTTAAATCACCTCATCCTTTATTCTGTTGATTATTTTTTAGCTTCACTTTCTCTTCTTTTTTAATTGTTTGATTGGTGATGTCTTATCTTTTACAAATATCATTCACTACCTTTTTGTTTTAATGTAAAAAAAATTAAATGATAGGTTGCACAAAAGGATGAGAAATCGATCTAAAATGCAACAAACCCTTGCATTTGAATATAGGAGGATTTAAGGACCAAATTATTGTACTATAAACTACAGTTTGGTGCTAGCAACAGCAAATTAATTGATTAAGAAGTGAGGTCTCAACATATTCATTATGTGAAACAAATTGATCTGAGGAAGTCTTGGTCTGTAGGAGGCCAAACCCAGATAAGTGTCATGTTTTTAAMCATCAGACGAATTAAAGATGACAAACTTTCATGCCATCATAACCAATATGAGCTCAGAATAACTTTGAAAAACCACAGCATCCAGAAATATAAAATGCATTTCACAAAGAGGAAGTCATTCATCAACTCTGCCATCAAGTATTCTGGGTACAAACTAACCTCAGCAAGATATGAGACCTGGTCTTTGCTCAGACGAATTCTCCTTTCAGCTTGCTTTGATAAAAAAAGAAAAATAACCACAAACTTCTGAGCAACTGAAATATATTACTCAGCAAGAATAGACTCAAATCTTCTGTAAAAATGTAATAATCAGCATCAACAATGTCTAAATAGACTTTTAAGATTTTATATTAATAGTGCTGTCAGCATTAAATTCTAGATTTGTTTACAATACTCAATGCAATTGAACAGCTCATTAAGGATACTTAAAATATTATGTATATTTTACTGTTTGTTCAAACAATTGAATACAAATTTAGTTTTGAAATTTAACCATTTAATGTTTCTGTAAATGTGTTTCTGTGTTTGAAATGTTATTTCAGCCATCGTGATAATGATATTTTGTTGTTGCGTCAGGCTCTGCGTGTGATGGGGAAACTGATGAGAGAGTGTTGGTACGCCAACTCTGCAGCGCGACTCACTGCCCTGCGAGTCAAGAAAACTGTGTCTCAGCTCTCGGAAACCAAGGACGTCAAAGATTAGTTTTATGAATTGTTTTAGAGATCTGCACTGGTGCTGGCACTGGTGAGGGGTGAGGAATTTGAAGGCCTGAAGCTGGACCCAACCACATCCTCACAGAGCCTAATTAGGTGGGTTTTGGTGCCAAAGCGCTGAGGGAAACCAGTGGAGATATTTACACAGAGACATTCAGGATACTGACTTTTTTTTTTTTATCCAAACAGCAAAAAAGTTTGGTAAACATGTGACATAAGTCATGTTAAATGTGATCATTTTGCTACCTCAGTATTTGAAGTGCCCAAAGCTTGAAGTTGCACATTGTTGTGTTTTTGTGCCGTATATTGTGATTGCAGCGCTGCTGGGTAGTTACAAGTAAAAAAAMAAAAAAAAAAAAAAAAAAAAAAAAAAAAAAAAAAAAAAAAACTAATTTTGACACATACACAGAGTTTCCTCAGTAATCTGAAATACTTGGCACAGTTTAGAACAATTAACCCAGAAAACAGGGTCTGCAGCGCCCCTTGTGGTGGCTGAATAATACTACAATGTAACTCAACAGGAATTTAAAGCAAGCAGTGCAGAGAACATATTTTTTCATAAATAAAGATGGTAACAAAACATTGCTAGCTAATCTGTAATAGACAAAAACACAAATGCAACCCCAGTTTTAAAAACGATGGGATGTTTGTGTATAAAGTCAATAAAAACAGAATGCAATGGATTGCCATATTTTTATTATCAATGGAGCGAAGTAAAATTGTCAAATGAAAAAAAATATACATTTTCTCTGAGCAGTCTGCAGTGTTTTAGGATGACATTCACAAATAGATTCTTCTTTGCATGATAGAGCTTTAACCAAAGTTTGTGGCTGCAGCAGCAAGCTGTGTTTACAGACAATATTTGTGGAAGAGTTCCAACCATAAAATTTACAGTTACCCGTTTCTTCCCCTAAAGTTTCTTAGTTTAAAATTTGGGTTTATGAGATTTGCAAATCATTGCATTGATTCTGTTTTTGTTATAATTTTTGAAACACCCCAGTGTTTTTGCCATCGGGGTTGTAAAAACAACGCAGCGGAAACCAAAACTTTATTGTTGTTCCTGTTTGTGTACAAGCGTCATTTGCATTGTAGCTACAGCATGTTAGATATGTAGCTGTTTAAAACTCCCACGAGTCATTGCCTCAAAAGTAAGGTAATGACTTGAGGGACTGTTTATGATCTCTTTATAAATTGCTGCCACTAAGCAATCAATTAGGCAGAGACATATATAACTGAGTGTTAAGTTTCAGTATTGGTGGTGCTGGTACAGTAACTAATTATCACTGTGATAAAAGGACCTTCTGGCGGTGAGTGATATATTACCAGTGTTCACCACATGAGTAAAGTGCTACATTTAACATGATTGGAAACAGAAGCAGATTAATGGAAGTTTAGTTTTTAGTGACAAATTGGTCATCCTCCGTGCCTGGCTGGAAGAGAAAACTGAACTTGAAGCCTTTTATATTCAGTCAACTGTAAAATAAATCTCAACATTTATTGTTGGTCATTCGGCGTAGGTCTGTAGATGAAAATTACAGTGAGTCCATCGACCTATTCTCTGTGTAGGTTCAGTTCATTTCTTAAATATTACATCACTAGCAAAGTTGTTGGACAGACAATCATATCAAAGAGCTTGTCATCCAGTGCCACCAGCTTTTCCATAACGAGCCAAAGGTGTTTGTCATAAAATAAACTAATGAAAGCTCAGCTATGAGAAGGTTTTTGGTTATAAATGATATAAAAACATATTTTTAACTCACAATATTTTCACCCATTTTCTGACACACACTTCAAGCTAGAGCTTATATTTTTAAATCGTTTGATGCAAAAACGTGTCTATTTTCACTGCTTTATGAGGAAGGTTGACTAAAGTGTTGGATTTTTACGCTTTAACAATTGTTATACGAATGTAGAATCTGTGGCCATATATTTTAAATATTCAAAAACTGGTCTATTATAGTTTTAAAATATGTGTAAACAAAAACTCACAAAYTGACTGTGAATGTGATACTAACATCTACTCAAAAGGCTTTAATTGTTTTTAAAGGGAAAAGCAGCAGGTTTTGTATAGCTCCAAATGACAAATCAAGATATATTTATACAGATGTAAATAAAAATATGAGGTTACTGTAAAACAAATGCTGTGATACAACTAATACATCCATTAAGGTTGCATATTAAAAGTATTATTGCAACACTTTGAGTTGCTTGTAAAGCCTTGGTGCAACAGACAGTAGGAAGGTACAAATATGTTTATCTGTATACCATTTGTGCTTGTTCAAACTAAATATGTAAGAGTGCCTGCCTGTGCATCTGTTTGTGTTTTATATATATCATATGAGAAAGTCGTTAAAACTGTGCTGCTTGAGATTATTAAACACACATACTATAGATGTGTCATTCATCTAAATCGTTGCATCCTGTTTGGGATTTTAATAGCAGTTGATATTCGGTGCTTGGTGTCACTACAGACATGTTACGATAGGAAATGATTTTTGTTTTAGATGAAAGTTATGAATGAGCAGCAATGTCACTTCTGCTTGCTCACTCTCTGAAGTATACTGGCTCTACTTTGCATGCAACAGTTAAAATGTTTCCTGTTTTGCAATTATTCAGCAAATATTGTGAGCATTTTATAGTTGAACTCAAACTTTAGTATAACTAACATGATTTGGTTTGATTTTGAAAAGCTTAAAAGGGGACATGTCATGCAAAATCCACCTTTTAAGCCGTGACATGCATTTTGTTGTGGAGTCTCTAGCAGGGGCGGTTTTAGGGGCGGGGCCACAGGGACATTGGCCCCAGCTGAAATTTGATTGGCCCCCTGAAGTGCTCCTGTCCTGTCACTCATCTGTCCTTTACCTGGGGTGATGATGGTGGATGCAGTTCCTTGTTCAAACACTAGTTGTGCTAATGAGTCAAATAGTAAAGTCCAGAATGAATCAAGCTTTCAAAATTCTTCTCTTAAAATGTGAACAATCCTGCAAAAAAGTCTGTCAACTGACAAATGATGGCTGGATTTTCTCACATGTTGAGTGTTTGAAAATATTTTATCTATGTACAGTAAAATGTATGAAATACTGGTGAGGAGAATTTACTGTGCAAGATTTTTGGTACCACTTTACAATCAAGCTCCACTTATAGATGGCTTATAAAGGGTTTATAAATAGGTTATTAATTAATTTGTAACGTTTACACTTCATAACTCATTAATAAACGAAACTAGACAATTTTGTCTCTTTCTTGTCCTTAATAATTGCATAATAAACACTTATTAATCATTTTTAAAGTGTTTACAGATTAATTAATAACCTATCTTTAAACTCTTTAAAAGCCATCTATAAAGGGGGCCTGCCTTATTGTTAAGTGGTACCTTTTTAACAAAAAATACATTACATTACAAGTGTTTGAAGTGTAAAATGTACACACTGGGAATTTGTGTGAAAGGATGTTGAACAAAGACTTGGCACCTCAATGAATAATGTGGCCCCTTGATGGCCACTTACTTAGAAAAATCCTAGATACGCCACTGGTGTCTAGGTGTGCAGAAAAGTAGAATTTAGTCTCACCCGATGCTGCGTAGATAACCTGAGTCCGACTCTAGCTCCAACATGTGAGGGTGGATGGACAAGTCTGTTGTTGACATATTTTCATAAATTTGTATACATATATATATATATATATATATATA
>NW_013952554.1:306254-315305 GCF_001266775.1 Austrofundulus limnaeus
ATATATATATACATAAAATTTCCGTGCTGCTATCTAGTCATAAACCTTTCAAATTAAAATGGACCTCTCTGAAAGCTGGAGTAGGGTGGAGAGTGTGAAGCACCTTATTTGGATTTAAAGATCCATGCATCCATTCATTATCTATACCTGTTTCTTCCTTTTGGGGTCACGGGGGTCACTGGTGCCCATATCCAGCAGTCACAGTGCGAGGGGCGGGGTACACCCTGGACAGGTCCAACTGAGCCACCGTGCCTGGATTTAAAGAGACAGCTTCAAAACGAGTTGATCTGAGACACACCTCAGAAAAGGGGTGAAAGAGGGGCTTGTGGAGTTACAATAAGGAGGAATTCAGAACCAAGTATTGCAGTTCTGCTTTATATAGACTCCAACTGAATAATTTAAATGTGAAAAGAAAGGATTTAAAAGCCTGATATGTCTCCTTTTAAAACAGCTTTGAACCACCTGAACTTGAACTATTATATTAAGTTATTCAAGTTTGTTTTGCTAAAATTTGACTCATCACTACATGCAAATTGTTACTTATGTTCCTTCGACTTCCGATTACCACAAACAATTTATGCTTTGTTCTCAAATTGGTAATTACAATTGAAATATTCCTGCTGTGTTCATTAAAAAAAAATCCTTATCTTATTGGCAGTTTTATTTTTTTACCTAAATGTCTGCTTCTTGAACGATTAAGCACAGCTTATGAAATCTTAACATTCCAAAGAAATTAGATCAACATGTGCAGTAGTGTCTGTAGCCTCACTTCATCCACAGCTTTTATTTATGTCATTCTGTTCTGTATTGTTGCTCAGATGGGAAATTTTGTACCTTTGCATTTTATCAATTTTCCTGCTAAGCACTGTTGGGTCAAAGACAGAAAAAAAAACAACAACACTGTTTCTCATGCTCTAACTGTGTTGCCGTCTCATCATCTTTGTGGAAAACCTCACATTAAAAAGGTAATTCTGAAAGCGCCGTTTGTGCAGAGTTGTGCAAATTGCAGCATGGATTTCCCGGAGCAGCTTATCTAAAATGAGACACTTTCATGTTCTCCACAAGTCTTCTTACTTATGAGCTTATGTGACTCATCTGGGCTCTCTATTCTGCTGCTCTACTTGTGTACTGATTGTGTCCGTTAGGCAGAGGAAATAAAGCTGTAACCCTAAAGCTATCAGCATTATAGAAATGAGTCAACGCCCCAACCTTGTGCTCTGCTGTTTTAACAGATTTTTACGTGATGCCTGCCACACAAGGACATACTGTCACTCACTTAAACTAGCTAAGAACAGACATAACTATCTTAGTTTAAATTTGTTGATTTCAGCTTCTTAAAACCGATGCAATGAAGCACCTGTGTGGTGCAAAAAGAGGAGAATTAAGATTAAAACTTTAACGTACATCGTTTTGGAGAAAAGTTTGAATTTGATTGTGTATTTTATCCTGGAAAAAATATATTAGAGAGCAAAAGTAATTCCCATTTGAACACAATAACTCTAAAATATTTCAGTTTTGCTTTCAAGAACATAAACTTTCTTTTTAACAAAATAATCTTTGTAACTGTTATGTTAACTAATAACTTCAGGCTTTTTAAAGGTTTTAAAGAGTTTTTTTTTGGACATTTTTCTAATTATTAGTTTAGTCGCTGTATATGACATCTTTTTGAAGACATAGTAGGACTTTTCGTGCCATTTTACAACATAAATTGTGAAACAGATTAGTTTGACCAAAGTGTGATAAGTTTTATCCTCAAACATCTTGTCAGGCAAAGAATCAAATATGAACTCTAAAAGCATGTGGGTGGAAGTGTTATGATTTGTGGTGGCAAGAGCAAATGTGTAAATGTTAAGGCTGAAATGTACTTTTGCTTTTAACATAGGCAACATACAGTATTTGCACCATAYGACAAAAGGACTAATAAAAGTGTGTTGATCAACCCAGACATGAAACCACTTCAACTGTTGGAGGATTTGAAACGGGCAGCACATTTGAGGAAACTGTGGGAAACAAATATGAAAATTATTCACAAGAAAATACTTTTGCAAAACAAGTTTTAATATTTGCTCATCTTCACAAGGGTAAATGTGTACTTATATATTGGAATCACATTTTTTTCTGTTGTTTTCTTATATCGGAGTGGTGGGACATTATGTTGCATATTAATTTCCCAGCTTATTAGCRTGTCCTCATAGGTTTTGCAGAGGAAAAAAAAATCAAGTTTTAGAGGTTTCTGTGCTTTGACACCTGATTTGAATGAATGAGTAATCAAAGACCAGCTGAAATGCAGGGAAAAAAATAAAACATGTAGGACTGTGGCCCTCAAGGATCAGGACTGGATAAAAAAAACAGTCACTGTTGACCGTTAGTGCTATTTCCATTAACTTCTCGTTGTTTTGTTTCTGTGCATTTTGTTTAAAAGTGACTTTTTTAAACCTTTTCTTCAAATTTTTGATTCTACAATTTCTATTGGCCAAACCTTTGTTGTGCCATAAGCATTATTTTAAAGGCAGAGGTAATTATTTGTTCTTACTTGATAAAAAGTAAGAACGAATCTTTATTTCTGCCAATCGCCAAAACTTGGAGGTGGACAATAATGTTTTTACCTGGGTCTTCATGTTCTTGTCTCTGATAAAAATACACTATATTGCCAAAAGTATTTGCTCACCCATCCAAATGACTGCACCAGTGCCTGCACAGAGTCCTGACCTGAACCTGACAGAACACCTTTGAATTAGAGCGCAGACTGAGAGCCAGGTCTTCTGTCCAACATCAGTATGTGACCTCGCAAAAGTGCTTCTGGAAGAATGATCAAAAATCCTCATAAACACTCCTAAACCTTGTGGACAGCCTTCACAGATGAGTTGAAACTATTCTAGCTACAAAGGGTGGACCAACATCATATTGAACCCTATAGATTAGGAATGGGATGTAACCTACAGTAAGCTCATGTACTTTTGCATATACTTTCATATATGTATAAACCTTTGGCAATATAGTGTATTTCATGAAAAACTACATTTTCGATGAAACTCTCAAGAAATAAGAACTGGGCGTACCCCATTACAGCTGACTGACCTCAGACAACACCAAAAGTGGTTATGATTCAGTCAATGTTACGGATATTGTGCTAAAATTATGGTTGTAGCCAAGAGTGGCTTACCACACACAGTCCAAGGAGCAGGAGCTGATGACCAAAACATAAATAAAATATCCTTCTGTACATCATAAGATGTTTGGGGGTTTGCAGTGTGTTCCAGCTGGTGCTGCTCAGGATCAGTGGGACAGAGTAAATTCTGATGCAGTCTGATTTTCACTCAGGTTTACTGTACTCTGATGTGATGAAACAGTTTTTTTTAGAGTGAGAAGTATTTAAGTTTCAGTCATTTGTAAAAGAAAATCCTCATGATTCAGCCTCCTTTGCTCCATCTATTGTCTCCCTGACTTTAAGCCAGCCCAAAACTGTGATTTTTTTTCTTTTGATCAAACCATGTCTGATGCCTTTAGCCCACTGACCCATGCTGTGTTTCTGAAGAGAAAACCTGGCCCTGAGCTAAATCAGCCTTTTGTCTGTCTTCATAAGACGTGTCTCCCTGCTTGGCAGAGCTCAGGACTGAGGCTTAGCCCATTCAGAAACTGAGAGTGGAACAGGGAGCAAGCAGGTGCCAGCGCAGGAGCGAGGTGGCAATTTTTCATGCTTGCAGGTTTCTGACAGACCGTAAATCGAATTGCTGAGACTGCGAAAAAGCAAAGGGACTCTTTGAAGGGGGAACTCAACACAATAGCTTCAGCAACTTCTCAAGAAAGAGAAGAAAACGTTTCAAGGAGGTGAACAGGAAAGTAAGTAGGTGAGGCTGTGATCTGCAGATGCAGGTCCACCACAGCCGTCACATGATGCGGATTTCCRCTTTTACACGTTCTGTTTTTAGCTGAGCAGCAGAGCAGAGCTGCACAATAACAGAGCTGCTGCTGCCGCAGGTCATGATGCAGCTTTGAGAACGACGCCACCATGCAGGCCACCATGAGTTTCAACGGACTCCAGCCTCAGAGCAGCCAGGACAGTTCCATCCTGGATAACAGCCTGAGGAAGAAAGCTTCCCTGTGGTACCAGCGCTCACTGAGGGGGAACCTTGATCGACAYCGACAGACCACTGGCTCTCTGCCCAGAGTCTGCAAGGTGAGAAAAAAACTCAAGTGCAATTTATATAAAGGGCGCAAACAACACCACATTTCTAATTTACACTGTAAATCTGTCAAGAAAATTTTATTCTGCACAGAGATTCACAGAGATTTGTATGATTTTTGATTGAAATGAAAATAAGAGTTTGCTGCATTTGACAATTTAGAGTTCTTTAAATATTGAGATGTTAAAATAAACAACTTGCTGTGTAGTTCAAAGATATTACACTAGTTTTAAAATGTGTTTTCTCATTCTGCAGCCCAAGCTAACCCACACCACCTCACTGGTTGATTACATGGACCCACAAAGGTAAATGTGTGCATTTTCCCACAGCAGGTTCTGTTTTAGTTCAAATAAATGCAAATTCTGTATTTTAAATTTATTGCATTTTAATGCTTATTTATATTTACTAAATACATTTGATCACTTTATGCGTTTTCTTATCTTTTTTTGTTGCACAGGATCACAATTGTTCTGGAAAAGCAAGACAATGAACTATTTGGTTTTGACATTCATGTAAGCCGAATYCCATTTTTGTAACATTTAAACGACATATTTTATTAATAATCTGCACATCCATGTYGTGCTCGAAGTGATGTTTTGTGGAAAACTGTTTCTTGTTTTGCAGACGTACGGGGTGCAGCAGAAAAGCAGCTCTGCAGTGGAGATGTGCACCTACGTGTGCAAGGTGAAGGAGGCCAGTGTAGCTGAGAGCGCTGGGCTGACCGCAGGTGAACCACCCACATCCTTCTCACACACACGTTCGCGCTCACAGGACAGCGTTCGTTAAAAACTGACAGATGAAGCTCTCACCGCATGTGTGCACTCAGCATGTCTCTTCTAATTGAAACCAAAGCGTCTTCTCGTAACCGACTTTTTAAAAGTTTTAACCTCATTTGTCGTAGGCGATGTTATAATCTCTGTGAACGGGGTCAGCATCGAAGGACTGTCCCATGAGAACGTACTGAATCTGATAAGCGAATCGAGCAACAATCTAAAGTAAGAGCAAGTGCTGTCAGCGAAACACAACAAATCYTACACATAAAACAGTGTGATAACTGTGCTTCTTGTCTGCTTCCAGGATGGAGACTGTGTGTGTGAATGTAGTGAAAAAGATAGAAATGGAGAAGAGGCTGAACCAACTTCAGGTGGGTTCCCTCAATGGTCCGTGTTGATACTGTCACATTTATACAGAGCCGGCTCTTGGCATAGGCGAACTAGGCGGTCGCCTAGRMCGCCATCTGCTGGAGGGGGCGCCAAACTGCAGAAGAAAAAAAARGTAATTATTTGTAATCCCTGGTTGTAACTCTGCTCAGCGCCCCTTTCAGTTTGCTTTGTCTTAAAAAACTATAATGAAGTATTACAGGAAAAATAAACTACTCTACCCATAAAACATTTTCTCCCCCCAATGCAGCAATCACCCCCACCCTCTCTCTCATTTGATTGATGTTGCACTGACTCGTCCTGCTCCAACACTCTGATGGGGAGGGGCTAGTAGTGCCTCTCATGTAGTGATTCGTGTTCACAAACTCAATAATAAGTCTGTATTTTGTTGTCCCATACATGTCAACCTCTTCGGACGTTTGCCTGTATAAAAAGCCTCAAAAATCCGTAAATGTTTGCAAAAAATCCATACAACTTGCACCTGCTGGGGGGGTTCAGCCTCGCTGCGAAGCAGGAGGAAAGGAGAGTGGAAAAAGTTCAAAACTTATTTCTACAGGTTGGAAAATGGCTATTTACTGTTATTTATTGTTTTTTTAAATCATCCTACAAGCTCTGACATGATAGATAAATTTGAAAATGAGGTTTTGAAAAAATCCGTAAGACTTGAAAAAAATCCTATACGTCCGTATACCTGCAAAATGACGTAAAGTCCTTATAACTTATGGACAATCTGTACAAGTCGACATGTATGTTGTTATTTATTTGCTTTCTGGGAAAGCAAATAAATCTAAGTTTACCATAGTACCTTACACTGTCAAACTTGTTTTTAGGGGTTCAAATTGGGGTGGGTGGGACATAGTTTGGGGGGGGGGGGGCTTCAACTCGCCTAGGGCACCAAAATGGCTAGAGCCAGCACTGCATTTATAGAAAGCTCAACCCACAGAGGCACACCTGGAAGCTAAAAATCAACACTTAAAAAAAATACTGCTAGACTTTCATGACTTAAAAAGATGTCATTGCTAATTTGAGGTGTCAAACCAAGTCTTTGTGGTCGATCCTTACATCAAAATTAACATGTGAATTTTTTTTTTTTACATACACAGCAATCATTTCGTGAGAAATGGATGGAGCTTCAAGAGCTAACGATACAGGAAAAGCGTTTAATGCGAGGTGAGAGGCTTCGCTCAGCTGTCAGACCACAGCACTTCCTTTCTCACAGCCTCTGTCACTTCTTGTAAGCAGCCCTGTTTATCGTGTAAAATACTGTAGGGTGTAAACTCCAGATCATTTTGATGAAGGCATTCCCCTGASAGATGAGCAGACTGCTGACGAACTTCCTGATGCAAATTTCCTGGCCGCTGAAACTTCTCCTGACAGGGACTTTGTTGTGTTTTCAGGTAATCTAAACGACAGCAGTCTGGACCTGTTGACGGAGTCTTTAGCTGCTCTGAGCTCCCCCGTCGGCTGTCGTGGTCGCCGCTTCTCCAGCGACAGCAGCTACAGGAGTGGGACGACCGACGACAGCGACCAGGCCAGCGTGTTCGGGGATCTGGGCTCGCCCGGTCCCTTCAGCGCGGCCAGCGCCACAGACGAACGCTGCTTCTTCTCCAGAGACTTCCTCCTGCAGGACAACGCGTCCAAGAGGGGCTCACCGAACTCCAGCCTGCACCACCAGCCGCTCAGCCGCTCCAGCAGCTCCAGCTTGGCCGGCAGCAGCAGCTCTCTGTCTCCATCCTGGGAGGAAACGAGGATCTCGGCCTTGTTTGGGACTTTGCCAAGGAAAGGCAAGAGAGCCAGTGTGCGCAAACATATCCTGAAGTTAATTCCTGCACTCCAGCGATCAGTGGAGGAGGAGGAGATGGGAACCCACTGAGTGACAAGTTCATGAGCTCTTTAGGAGCAAAAACAGACACTCTAATGGAAGACCCAGCATTCCTTGACGGAATGCACATTGCCCGCTGCTTGCATACAAACATTTCAAACAAAGATCTTGAATGATTTGTTTGTGCTCATATGAATTCTGTTGGGGGATGACTCTCAGCTGCTACCACACCAAATCTTAACAGTATACAAAAACTGCACAAGGTATACATTTTTTTTTGAAAACACACAAACAGATGTAATTATTGATCACCCACTTTTTATGGCAGCGGGCAAAACCAAAGACTTGAGTTTGAGTTAACCCTTTTTTGTGAAACCGGACTACTTTTGTAAATGTTTACTTCAATGCTTTCTGAGCCTGCTTGGGTTAAAATGACAGCGGAAAAGCATTACAACATGAATGTGCACAGCATGAAAGTACACATGACACACTGTAATGTACAACAAATACATTTATGTATCCTACTAACTTGAATTAAGAATRTTTCTGAACCAAAAATCCCAATGTTAGTAGCATTAACCAGCGAAGATTGAGTTTCAGAGGTTGGCTTCATGTAGCACGTGAAATTTTGATACTGTGACCTGAAGTATGCAGGAATCACTGAATGACATTAAGATTTGAGCAGAACTTATACTGTCAGGTGCTCAAAACCAAAACCAGATCTCTAAACCATCTGCATATATATATTGTACGTCTGCCTGATTCAAAACAGGATGTGGGCAAGACAGTTTTTTCATAACCAACTTGACTTGGAGTCTTTGTAAATTACAACTCACTTTTGGTGCAGAGAGAGACTGAAACAGTTTGTGGATGGAAAAAGACATCTTGCAATGATTCTGCTTTTGATTCATGCTTTATCTTTTGCAATCAAATCAGGACGATGTTTATTTGTGAGAAAAAGCATTTATCCAAATAAATGTAGTTTTTTTATGTACACTTCAGTGTATTGACTTATTTTAAAGTTGCACAATCAGCTGGAAGAGAGCATTTCCTTCAATGCTGCAGGCACATACACTGTCTGTTTTTACAAAAGATGATTCGAATAAAGCACAGAATTTCTGACAGGAAAATTTTTGAAAAGACACAAATAAAAGCCTCATCTCTTTCCTGTAATAAGTTGAACCTCCGTGGCTTCCTGCATCTAAAAAGCTATAAAAAAGTACCGGTAGAGTACCAGTAACTGAAAATAAAACAAAATTACTGCACAACAATTTATGACGATGTGCTTATATTAATGTATAAAATGAAAACTAAAACAAAAAAGCATGCCTGAATCTAAAAAAACCCTCCTGTTTCCTTAAACAAAACAAAACAAAACATGAAAAAGCCGCAGAAATGCAGAGTTATGTCCCTTCGTAAAATTAGTATATGCAAGCCTATCCTTTAASTATACTCATTTTAAACTAAAAAATAAGATTACACTTCCAGTTTAGTTTTTATGTACTTATCTATGATATACTTAACCAAGTTTATCTTACACTATACTTGGCTTATACTAAGCGTTTAAGTATAATAATATTTAAACTTTTGGCCAAGATAAAATTTAGTAGTACACTGAAAGTACATTATCACACAGACTGGTTTATTTGCATTATATTTCAAGGTTAAACTAAAAGTATACTGTACTTAGAAGATTACTTTCAGTATACTTCTGAGTATACTTTCATAAACTTTTCGTTGGCCAATTTAGTCCTAGAAATACACTTGTTAGTAAACTGCTAGTATACTTACAGTATATCAGTGTATATGTGTGAGAAATACAGACATTGTTCAAATGAGATTATTAGTTGTGTTACTGTTTTTGTGTATTTGACTGTACAAAGAC
>NW_013952554.1:316044-326988 GCF_001266775.1 Austrofundulus limnaeus
TTTGCCTGAAACTCTCAGACTGAAGAAGTCTCTTGGAAGAGAGACAAAACGTTTCATTAAAGAGGAACCCGTCCAGAGGACCTATACAATTTTTTTTCCTTTTGATTTTTTACCTGGGTTACTGAGATGCATCAGGATATCTTTACTTTACTTGAGTAATTTTTTTTTCATTTCTGCCATGTTTAATATTGTGGTTTGTGACATGAGGTTGAACAGTGAGAGATCAGCAGGATTTATGCACAATGAACTTGAAACAAAAATTGTGACTAATTAACTGAGTCTACAGTCTTGTAATTTACACTTTGTGTCCAATCATCTTTGTGTCCATCCCATCAGACTTGGATGAATGAAACCACCTGCATTCACAGACATGAGGCCAAGCAGAGAGGAGGTGGTAGGACAGAAAAACAGGTGTCTTTAGGAAAACATTATCAGAATATCACAGGATTGTGAAACCTGCCCTCCTATCTAATATGATTTTTGTAAACAGGCACAACTTAGGTCCATGTGACACTATTTTCAAGGAGGCATCTTCTGAATTTCGACCATTTGTAAACATTTTTTCACTAAAAAATACTTATACTTTAATATATTTTCATTTACAGCTTAATCAGTTAATATCCCCTCTGTGTGTACGTAAATAGTGTTTTATTTGAAAGCTTCAACTTCTCCACAAGATCACCTCTTGTGTTTTTTATTTAATTTATTTATATTAACCAGTAATAATTTGTCAGTGTGCTTTTTACTTTTACTCTTTACATTTTTCACAATTATCTGTACTTTCTACTCACTACATTTTTTAAAAAGGTAAGAAGTAGAAAGTCGTTACTCCTATTTTATTCTGAGTTATTACTTAAAAAATAATATCCTGATAAATTGTATCTCCTGGATAGAGTGAATTTAATTGTGTTTGGATGAGAAGTATAAATATATACCATTCTGACACCATATTAGCTTGTACACAACCCATCACAGCTGCACGCTGTTAGAAAAAAATATATTTTTTGGAGAAGTCACCTCCCAATAAATGTCATTTTATGACATTTATTCACTTTTACTTTTAATACTTAAGTGGATTTTGTGTCAGAAATTTACTTTTGATACTCAAGTACAAAAAATATCAGATACTTTAAGACTTTTACTCAAGTAATACTTTTTTAGAGAAGACTTTAACTTTTACCAAAGTATTTTTATGATAAGATACTTGTACTTTTACTCAAGTATCAATTTGAGGTACTCTATACAACAATGTATAACAGTATACTTAAAAGGTATAATTTTTAAAAATTTAAAACGTCCCAATTTAGTACGAACAAGTAAATCAATTTACTTTCTAGTACACTTGATATACTTAAACTACTCAAGTATACTTATTAAAATGAACTTCAAATATACTACATTTTACTGTTTGTTTATATAAAACCTCTGAATAAATTTACTCAAAATTCACACACGCAACTCTAGTTCTTCTAAAGTTAATTGATTTTCCACAAACAAGCTGAGGAAACCTCAGAACTGATTTTACTACAAATGTGCAGAATGTTGTGGTGTGCTTTCAGAGCTTAAAGCTGTTTTTAAAACTTCACTACATATCTGAGTCATCACTGTTTCAGGCAACAAAACATTGTGAACAAAACCTGAAAGGGATTGTTAATCCAGACTCAGAATGTAACAGAAAGAAGGTTGTCACCAAGCAGAGATTTAAAAAAAAAAAAAAAAACAAGTACAATTGCTCCATCTGCAGCAACCAGCAACACAATGAACCTTTGTTGGGCCCACAACAGAACCTCTGTTCTTCAACAAACAAATAGCTTTGAYGCAAACACTACAGAGCTCACTGCACACTCTTGACTGAAATGTAGGGTGGAGACTAAGAACACTCTGAGAAGATCTGATCATATTTCTTAGATCCAACAAAAACACGGTAAAAAAAAAAAAAAGGAGCAGCTTGATGGAGGCAAACCGAAACAATCCAAAGCTCAGCACAGAAGGAGAGGCTGCACAAGTGTCCCAGCTGCTGGAGATCATTAATACGGACACCCTCAATGCTCCTGAGGGGACGGAGGAGCTGGAGGTTAGAGACGTTTGGTCAGTGGAGATGGGAGACGACTCTGTGTTCTACAGTGACGAAGAGCATCAGGACAGAGGTGGTTTCAGAGCCGAGCGCAGACAATCTTGTCAACAGTGTGGCAGATTATGAAACTGACCAACAGAAGGAGAACGATCCAAGGGAAGAACGCTTTAATTACAGAGAGAACTGGGAGAGGGAAGTCATTTGGACTGAAGAAGCAAACACAAAGCTCCAGACTAAAATAACAAACGTAGCCGACACTGGAAAATCAGTGGCAGAGTCGGATGCGAGTCCTGAAAGGTTTGGGAGAACTTGTGAAGAGCTTCTGTCACCAGACTTTACAGCTTTTAATAAGCAAACATGTGGACTAAATGATTCAACAGCTAAAGGTAAGACAGACTAACAGTGCTGTTAAATAGATTGCTTTAACAAAAACTAAAGGTTTATTTTCTGTTCTTCTCAGCGAATCACCAAATCAGAGAAGAAGGCATGGTAGAAGGCAGAAGATCGCACCCAAATCTGTTTGAAGAGAGTTGCACAAAGATGGAAGAAAATACAGATCCTGTAACACAAGAGCTTTCTGTTGAACTCCAGAAATCAAACAAGCAGTTTGAGAAAGACCTGGAAGCCAAGTGCAGCTTTCCGGTAAATGCTGAGCATCCTCAAGATCCAGACCAAGATCACTCGGCCTCGGATGAGTCGAGCAAATCTGCCTGCAGCGCCTTCAACCACCTCTCCTCCAAATACAGCACAGTGTCGTACCGCAGGATCCTGAGAGGCAACACCCGGCAGAGGATAGAAGAGTTCGAGGTTCTGTTAAAGAATCAGTGAGGAGCTTTTCAAACACATGAAGTGTGCCTTAAAGAGCTTCTGAACAACTTAAGTTTGGATAAATATAGGTCTCGTTTAACCAAATTGATAACTGCTAGTCAAGACCAAAATACCTTTCTGCTGTCCTAAAACAGGTATAATAGCAAACATTTTATAGACGTTTGTGTGAACAGTATTTTATAAACCTTTATATTGCTGTAAATTTTGCATTACCTGGCTAATTGATTTTCCTGCCCTTTATTCATACAGCTAACTGGTAAGTTGCAAACAACCATTCCACATACTTTACAAACTAATACTAGTCTTCTACATGAATTTAGCTCATTAATCTGGTCAGACGTGATCTATATTTCTCCAAACTGAGGTTATGATCTACACTCAAAAAACAGTTTGTTGGGTTTACTTATGTTTAGTTCCCACTCAGCTGATTTGAGTAACGCTGCGTTCACACCGAATGTGATTTCAGCTTCAAAATCCAAAGCTTCAAGTTGGACACTTGTGCACTTTGAGRTCAGATGCGAGTCAAAATTGCTCTTGAAGCGCTCAACGCACGTCTGGTGCCTCCCCCCTCCCTCCTCTGCTGGTCTGTTCAATGGCAGATGAATTAAAAGAAGTGGCTTTGCTTTATTTACTGAGATCAAGAGCACGTCTCGCTCATCAGATTTAATTTATTATCACTTCACCAGATATTTCAGAAACGCTCTGATGGTGAGTTTCACCACCCAGGAGCTGCGAGGCTCGCTGTTTCAGAACTATTTTTGTCAGCTAAAGAGCTCCTGTCCATCTGCCTTGGGTTAGAGGACATTATTCAGGAAACTGTCCCATTTGGAAAATGTGTCACTTCGTCACAGTGGAGTCCCTCTTGGTTGACGCGTCGAGCTGTGAAAGTTCAGATTTTCCAAATCCAGCGTTCGACGTGCTTGACGCGTCGAACGCTCAAATCATTCAAATCTCGCAACTTTAATTACGCAAGACGCACCGCAGCACTTCCCGACGTTGAAATCACGTTCGGTGTGAACGCAGCATTAAGCAACATTAACATTTTCTTTAAAGTTACATGTAAAAGTTCTTTTACACCTACTTGGGAAATTGTTGACACAACTTGATTAAGTAAATCCAACACATCTGTTTTTGAGTGTAAAACAGGTAAGACATAAATCTTCCACAAAACTCCATTTCTAACCATTTAAACTAGAACTTTATCACACCTGTACTAATTCTATAATATAAATATAAACTTATTATTATTATAATGCATCTGACATTAGTGTTGAAAACCTTTTATATAACTTGCCAGGTACAAGTATTTGTAAATCTCATTAAAATACTCCATAATTAAATAAATATATGTGATTGCAAAGGTACTACAATTTTTAAACATTTTAAGTTCTTATTTTTTTCCTTTTTGGTAAAGAAAATTATGTCAAATACAAGGAAGATATTAGGACAGGCAAAAAGGTGAAAAAAATTTTCTTCACTTTTTGTAAAAAATCTATAAACCTGCAATAATGTCAAGAAGCACAACATACCTAAACTGTGCAGAGACAAACGATAATAAAGGAATCAAGACAAAGAGAGAGCTATTTGGTTTATTTATTTATTATTTTCTTTCTTGTATAAGATGCTTTCCAAGCAATCTGACTTTAAAAGTTTGTAAAATCAGAACACAGGTTTATGGAGCGTTTTCAACCAACACTTCCCTCTAGTGTTTTAGGAGGGGAAAGTCATCCAAAGTTTTCAAATTAGAGCTTAAACCTCACAAAAAGCAGCATAAAGTACACAACTCAATGAAAACATAAAAAAGTCATTATTCTCATCACACTGGCCCAGTAGGAAAAAAAACTTGAGGCATTTTTTTGTAAAAATTAAACTAAAAAAAACAACCTCCCACCAAGAAATCAATTTAAATCCCTGTTAAATAAAAAACAATCTTAGGCAGTAAGAAATTAGTTCTTTTGCACATTCCCACACCACCTGATTAATAGCATGCTTTCCAGCCATCAAACCACTTGTGTTTCCCTCCTGTTAGTCATGGTTAGAGGCCGCACGGTAAGGCCACTGGGCGTTTTTAATAGTGCACGTTTAAAGCTCACATCAGTGTCATTACTGGACAAGGTAATGTGTGAACTGCCACTTCTGGAAAACGTTGTTGGGTTCACATGGGCTGAGACGAACGGTGACACCTCCAGGTTCTGCCTCCAGGCACATGTGGTTGCTGGACTCTGCTATGAAGTGTTCCGCCTTGACACACAAACAGGAAATAGAACCAGGGAACATTTTAGCTTCTAAACGTGAGTTTATTTAAAGAGTTATGAGCACAAGTTAGACAGCAGCTCATGACCAACAGAGTTGTGAAAGCAAATGAAAAAATAAAATCAGAAAGATTTAAAAGTGTCTTACTAGAGCTTGGTTGGTGACTTTGTGTATCCAGCGAAGCTCACGTTTGGCGTTGTCACATGATAGTAAAAAGTCATGACCTTCGCTTTGCGGTTCAACACAGAGGTCCTGCTGGCGAATGTGCCTCATCCAGGTGTAATTAAAGTGCTGATTCTGAAAACGAAGACAAAACTGGGATTACCAGTGTGTAATTATGCAGCAAATCATGAACTACAGGAGAAATGCTTCAAATGCCGTGGTTTGAATCCAAAAAAGGTCGTATGTAGAAAGCCTCAGTTTTGAGCTCCACCCTTGTTTATCATGGCTTACAGTCTGACTGTTCAGGCCTGAAACATTGCCTGGACTCTCTTTTTTGCTATGTGCTGCATAATTACCACTGTCAACACCACAAACTTGCAGATAATCCTTCTTATTTCAACAGAAAAAGCAAAAATAAATACAGAACTGCACAGCATTTACTGTTACTTATTTGCTGCAAATGATCTTACGGATAAACCTGTCGCGATTTAGCAATAAATCAATGAACCACACTATAAATTAAAATGAGGTTGATGATTTTCATTTGCCTGCTTGTTTGTTTGTTCGTGTCTCCCTCTTTTCTGCTTCTTAGTGTAGGGAGGAGTGAACTCTGGTGTYGAGTATTTGCAGCTGCACCGTCTCATAGCTCTGTAGCACGTGAGCCCTGTGAACAGGCATTTAGCTAGAGGAGCCGCTTTGGTTTTCTGACGCCTTCTTTCAGCTGGCGACGCCTCAGGATGACCCGAGGGCACCGTGCCAAAGCTTGAGTTCATTGAGAGTTGCTTTATCTCCTTTTAACAATATGTACATTTTATAAACTTCTGTGAACAATATTATCATTTATCACAATACTTTGAGACAAATTATCACCCAGCAAATTTTGTTATTGTGACAGGCCTGCTCACAAATAAATCAAATCCTACCTGTTTCGTTAGATTGCATAATTCAAAGGACAATGCACCTTTCTGCTGGGCAAGGCATTTTCTCAGGCCGTGATTAAAAACCTTAAAAACAAAAAGGCTTAAATAAGAAAAAATAAAAACAAAACATTGCTGCAAAAAATACTTTTTGTTACTTCAATAAATAGTGACAAAGACTTATTTCAACAGCTTCATTTTGTAAAAACAAAAAGTACCGTATTTATTCGTGTATAATACGATCTCATGTATAATACGACCCCCTCTTTTTTGAGCTTAAAAAGCATAAAAAATTTAATCCTCAAACTACCTCCAATTTCATACAGACTTCAAAAATTTTCAGCCTTTCCAGTCTTTATACATATCAGTAAAATGATCATTGGACTGTTCATTTTATTTTAACAACATATGTACTAAAAGGTATTTTGACAACAAATATATATCAGCWGYAGCAGCATCATATGAATTCTGACATTTTACACACAGTCCACCAGGAGGCGCCAACACAAAAGTCAGAGACTTCGCATGAGATTTGGCCCATCTTGTGGGGGAAAAGCAGATTACTTCCTACTCGCGAGCGCTCTGGTTGGGAAATGTTTTTTCAGGGATACAAACTTTTTCAGAACACCGGTAGACGGCAGCCATTACAGACGAACATGTGTTTGTTGTTGTTCGAGGAGCGGCCCGGTCACACGCTAATGTCATTAGTTTGTTATCATTACTAAGGTGCAGGAATACTTTTTCCCCCCTTTTTTTCTCATCATGTCGCCTACCTGGATCTGTTATCGCGCTCTGAAGAACGGAGAAGTGTCAGGGTAAGCTCGTTTCAACTGCTTTTTACGAAGCGGTCTCATTTCCGGACTCAATAATTTTGTGAATGAAGCCGATATTTCAGTTAAAATACATAAGTAAAAATATTTATCCGAGTATAGTACTACCCGCCAGCTTTATGGATGATTTTATGGATTTAATTTTACGTATTATACTTGAATAAATACGGTATACAAGCCTTCTGGTGAAAAGCACTAAGAGGTTTTGTTTTAATTGCCAATTTAAAGAATTGTTTCAATATTTAAAATGAGCACAATATCATTGAGACTAATGCCATAACACATCAACATACCAGGCCTTCAGCTTTGACTAAAGGAGTATTGATGTCTGGATACACATTCTCCAGGTACCACTTGAAGCTCTTGCATTTGAGCTTCTTCCTCAGCTCAATCTGCTCGGTGAGGTTCCCAATATCCATGACGCTTCTGTCCAGCAGGTGGTGGTACCCGTGGCCGTAGAAGATGTCTTTGTACTCATCCAGCCAAACTTCAGCCACCCTYGCCAGGTTACGCTCCACCGTCTTCTGCCTGTCTTTAGGGAATTTATAGGGATTCTGCCCTCGGAAAATGTGCCCCACCCGGGAGCAGGGGATAATCTCGATTTCCCCACCGCACATCCAGATCTGTTTAAATGGCAGGCACATTTGGAAAAGAAAATAAACAAATCGGATAATTATACGAAAAGCTATGATGATGAGTAATTATACACACAAATTAAAAAATATATAACCTTGAATGAAATCTCCATGTTCTCTCCACCCCACACGTCCAGACCAGGATCATAGGTGCCAAGCTCAAAGAAGTAGTTTTTGTCAATTGAAAAAAGACCCCCAGCCATTACTGGACACCTGTTAGAGGAAAAATATTAATTAATTCTAGCTCAAGAGGGAGTAAAGCTTGTTAAATATGAAACTAGAAAGATGGTGAGAACAGTACTTGATCGGATCGGCAACGGTCAAATTGTTCTTCTTAATAACATCCTCTGGTACCGGGCTCCAACTGAACACCAAAGGCCATTTGAAAATACCTCTTTGGAAGTTGTCAACAAGCATATAACTAAAGATAAAAAGACACAAAAAAAAGGTTGCAACATCATAATGACATTTATTGATCTTTTTATTAGGTCAAACAGTTATTTGTTTTCTAGAGTCGACTGCYGCTTCTCATGCATTTGCTTGTTTGTAACTTCAACGTGGTTTAATTCAATCACCTCATGTCTTTATCACTGATGACTTCAATAACCGGACATGGCACCTTCCTGCGATCCAAATATACCCTCTCTAAGAGTGGCTCCAGCCAGCCCACATTACATTCCACGTGGGAGTCAAGAAAGGTAAGCACCTCGCCTACATTAGAAAAAAGAAAACATCCTGCTGCGGTTAAACAAACACTTAACATGATGTGATTTACACCGCAGTTATAGTAACACTAAAAACTTGAACATTTAAAACGAGCCTAAATAAAAAAATGGGGACTTCTGAATTTAACATAATCACTGTTTTCTGTTGTAACGTTAGATGAAATTTTTCCAAATTTGTTATTTTTAAAAATGTAAAAGCTTCAGTAATTTTGAACCACAGGACAAATACGTTTTCAATTCACACACATAAATACACACATCTGCCAATTAGGTACAAAAAAGTAAATACTAGTTGTTGACTGTGAATAGAATGATAAGAATAAACACTTTTATTACAACTTGGCCCATCTAGTAATAAATTCAAAGCTGTGTTATTATTGATTGAGTTTATGTAATTTCACATGCCTCATTTGTGTTATTTATGGAGGTACACCTTCAGTTTGAGTGAACCTTCAAGTTAAACATTAATCAAGCAGAACTCCTCTGGACCGTGTTTACCTTTGGCAACTGCAGCTCCTGCCAGCCTGGCCCGGATCAGGCCCTGACGCTCCTTCAGACGAACGATCCGCACTTTGGGAAACTGTGACATGTACTTATCCAGTGGCTCCTTCAGATAGTCTGCAAGAGTAAAACCAAAACGCATACTGAAAAGGACACCCTACTGGAAGTGCTGGGTGGTTAAATAAAAGTATGAACTTTTTTTAAACTATAATAATAAGAACTCATAATTCATTTAAGACTCGTCTGTACCTTTGGTGCTGAAATCGTCCACAAGAATGATCTCTTTGAGGAGGTGTGGAGGAGATCTGTTGAGCACACTGTGAACAGAGCGCAGGAGCGTGGACCACACCTCATCCACAAAACAGAAAATCACGCTGGTGGAAGGCAAGTCGTCGTGGACCAGACTCCGTGCACAGCTGAAAAAAGCAAAAAAAAAGAGACGAGTCATGCAGTCAAAGCAGCGTGAGACGTAACGCACAACCGTGGGCTCACCTTTCAGGCCTGGTGTCAGGGACGGCCCGGTCCACCGGGATCTGGTCACTGAGGTAGACATTAAAATGACCTTCACTCCACCTCTTCTTCACCTCCGCATCGTCGCTCCTGGGAAGAAGTACGGCCYGACCAAACTGGCCAACTGCTTTGGGATCTCTGGGAGCCTGAGTCACGTCCAGGTGGAGCACTTTGTGGACGCCAGAGGTGGAGTTGATCCCGACTGCTGCTCGGAGGTCGACTGCAGGCTTCACAAGCTCAGTCTTCTGAGTCACCTCCACCCGTTTCACATCCATGTTTTCCTCTTTTTTGTTTACATTCTTCTTGTGACTTTGGTGAGGTGTTTGAGCAGGGTGCGCCTCTTCTACCTGCAGACGGTTCGCTTTTGTTTGATTCTTGGCGGGTTCTCCTTTAATCTTCTGATTTGACTTTGAATCCGTGCCGTCTATAGCATTTCGTGCAAAATGCGCAGTTCTATTCAGGCCACTGTTTTTAGGTATTTGGTTTATCTGAACGTCAGGTGGAGTTTGGGTTTTTTGAGCCACTGCTTCATTCAGATCTAAATTTACAGCTTCTTTTCTGGGATGAGCATCCTGTTTCGAAAGGTTAACTCCATCGTTATGCGATCGATCTTGCTTCTGATTAGAGTTCACCTGAAGATCTTTGCTTCCACGTCTGTAGGCTTGAGCTAGTTTCTTTGATTTTTGTTTTTTCCAAGCATGGGTCACAGCCAAGTCCACCTTTTGCAGTGGGTGATTGAACCCCTCCCTCATCAGCTGGGTGACCCTGGACGGACGCTTGATCATCATCTCCTTCTCCCTGAGCACCCTCTCTCTCATCAGCTGACTGTTCACGTCGTTTATGGACAGGCGAAGAGCAGCCATGTCAAACAGGAGCCAAATGACTGAGGCGACAAACACGAAGGCGAGAACCCTCCCGCTTCCCCTCAGGTATCTTCTAATTTTCACCAGTTTCATGTTGACAGAGAAATAAAACTAAACCTATACGCGTCAAAMCTGTACCCTCAAAGCAGCATTTTAAAGTTGCTGACAAACTTTTCTTGTCCTTGAAGAAGTTAGCTGCTTGCGTGGCATACTAGCAATAGTATTTTACGCTAACCTGAGTTGTCACTGAAACAAGCAGCAGGCTATAAAGGACCAACACACACGCAGAGATACAATGCGGGTTTAAAGTAATCCATACCGTCCCGCTCGTCACGTCCAGCCGTCCAGAACCATCAGCATCATGTCGGCGTCAAATAATTCAACAAACTCGTGAGCAGAAACTCGCTTTAAATGGAGTCTGCGAAGTGTTCCCTCAAGTGCGGTTTGTTTAACAGACTCACGGTGTTCACTCACTTTTACTTTGTCGGTAATCTAATTGGACAAGTAGCGAAACAGTAGCCAACAAGAGCCTGTAAAATAACCGGAAGGACTGGGAAAAACAAACCGGAAAAAAGCGTGTCACACTTTCAGAATAAAACGCAGAGAATTTGAAGTTCAACTTATTTACAAAAAAAAAAAAAAAAAA
>NW_013952554.1:327166-328433 GCF_001266775.1 Austrofundulus limnaeus
CTTTTGAGCTCGAAAAAAAAAAAACCCAACTAACTCACTTTTCCCACCAAAATATAGTGTTCCCATTTACAAACGTAAACATGCAATAATAAATACAAAATAATGAGTAAAACAAATTAGGTTTAAAAATGTTTCTATTTATTTTGAAAGGTTTTACCGGAAGCGCTTTGAAAACTCGATTTATTGCAACTTAACCATAGATAATATAGAAAAACTAGATTATATTATTTACATTACATTATATACGAACTTAACGAAGATATTAGTGCGAAGATGAACGGATTAAGCAGAGTTTTACCAAACTTGTCTCCACTTTTATTCTGAACATTTAAGCTTGCGTTTAAAGTCTGTTGACATTTCATACAGTAATACGTCATCAGAAGTCACTTACCTGCCCAACCTACACACACCTTAAAATGTTGAATAACCTGACTTGCCTGACTAACCTAATAATGCCACATATTAATACTTAAGCCACCATACTGAGAATACCTTGAAATAACAAACAGCAAATCATATTTGAGATATTTTCTTAAGAGACTTCAATCAGCGCTGGGTTTAGGGGTTTGGACAGTTTATGAATAGGCTAAACTAACACACAAACTATGAAGACAAACTTAAGACAATCCATTTGTTTTACAAATGCAAACTTTTAGTTTGCAAAAAAACAAAACAAAACAAAACAAAACACTGTGTAATAATTTTTCATTACAATAAAAAATAAAATAAATGTTCACAATATGGTATTGAAAATAAATTGCTTAATTTTCCTCATTTCGAATTATCTTCTTATAGTGACTGGGAATCCATTTGTGTGTGTGTGTGTGTGGGGGGGGGGGGGGGGGGATCTGAATGGTTTGACTGAACTTTAAAAAAATTGCCAGCTTTTTGTGAGCTGAAACAGCTGGTGCTCTTTGGTGAGCTGAGCCAGATGATCCACCTTCCAGAAGCGAGACATATTTCACACTATTTTTCTTGACACCGAAATTGGTAGTAAAGTCTTTCTGTCGAAACAGCAATCCAGCATTCCAACATGATCAACATTTGGATTAAAACAGAGAAACGTGTCACTGGAAAAAAGCTATTTTCTTCATTTTAAAATCAAAAGAAAATATTAAATTGTTGAAGATGACTTTTGAGATCTTGTTTTTATTAATAGCTTGAATTTAAGAATTTATTTATTTATTTATTTATTTCCTTTATTTAACCAGGAAAGTCCCATTGAGATTAAAAACCTCTTTTTCAAGGGAGTCCTGGCCAAGAGGCA
>NW_013952554.1:329468-341016 GCF_001266775.1 Austrofundulus limnaeus
CAAACAAAAAAGTCTGTACTTTAAGACAGCATGGTCCACAGTGTCAAAAGCTTTTGACAGATCAATAAAAAGAGATGCACAATACTGCTTTTGATCAAGAGCAACAATTATATCATTTATCACTTTTGTGGCTGCAGTGATGGTGCTGTGCTTTTTTCTGAAGCCTGAAGAATAAGTGTATGTTGCAGCCCAGACTAAAAGTGTGCAATTTAACTTTTCTAACAACAAATCAAATCAACACAACTTCACTTTAAGTTTCACTAAACATTGTTTTTGAAAACTTTGTGTTACAGAGGGGAAAAAAAAGAGAATTTAATTTATTCCCTGATGCACATTTAGAAGATATCACGAGAATCGGAAACATGCAGTATTTCTGCAGTGTGCAGATCCAGTCACATTTGTAAAACCTGTGTTACTGCAGCCATTAGGCAGTGATTAGTGGAGGCGACGACAGGTTTTCCTCTTCATCAGCCGGCCTCTCCTGGGAGAACCAGTGGCTCCATCCAGCCTATTAATAGTCCCCAACATGAGGAGGGAGGGGAGTGGTACCTCCCATGGTGCCTGCCCTTAACCACACTACACACACTTTCATTAGCGTGTTAGCTAAATGATTGGCCTCAGGATAGCCCCCGAGCCCTGCAGCGCACGTGCAAGCTTCCTGGTCAATTTATTCATTTATGCACTGATTTCTGCAWTCCCAATCTATACGGTACAAAACGATCAATTCTGTTGTTTTTGACCGCACCGAATGGGAGATATTTTCACAAACAGTAAACCAGTCTTCTCACAAGTTTTCATTGATACAGTCACTATAAATAAAACTATTAGCTGATTATTTAATGGGTTTAGGACAAGTATTGTGAATTTATCAAATATATGAGGCCATTTTTGAGCACCACTCAGGATTTTAAAGGCCAAGATTGATGTGAATATGTGTGTATGAAATAAACAACGTTAATGACTTAAGAACAGAACAGACGTGACTTGAAATAAGTTGTTTTTATGATGAAACAAACATTTATTGACAAATGTATTTAATGATTGTTTAAAAGTAACATTATATTGGCCAATTAAATGGTTATTACAAAACCTAATGGCATTCAATTAAAAAGTAGGCAATTATTTACATTTGTACAATTGTAGACGTTGTAAACATATAACAGGAACTTTTAGAACAGAGGYGGACCAGTGTCCAGATCTCAACCTGTAAAGTCTTGTCTGGACCCAAACCAGTTGTTATATTTAAGAAGAATTAAACAATTTTTACAAGTTCTTTAAAATATACATATATACTTTTACTTGTGCATGATTTCCTGTGTTTGTGCAAATTTATTTTAGGTAACTTTTCTTTAATTTACAACAATTAATTTTAGGGGTTCTGTTTTTTATTGTTTCATTTTACCTGGTGTATCATTTTTACAGTTTCTGTTAAATTACCAGTGGTATTTTTTTTTCATGCAGTGCAGCTTTTTGAATTTTTGTAATTGTTAATCCCAGTGGGAAAAGATTTGCTATCATAACATACCTGTAAACCACTGCAGCTGTCAGTCAGTTTGATGAGAAAGTTAATAAAAGACTTGGAAAAAGTAAGACCCTATTTGTAATTTCATTGTTCACACAAACTGCCTCAACACGTCCTGTCAAAAGGATTATGGTAGTCAAAACGGAATCGCATAAAATCATTATTCTGGCACCAACATGAGCTAAATGTACTTGTATGATTTCCTCTGAACATGTTAATTATACCTTGGAATTAAAATTACACCAGTTTGTCTGTGTAATTTCCACAGAGGTCATGTTGTGCTAATACGACACTCGTAGAAATAGACAGCCGGCAACAATATGGTTCGGTCTGACCCACTGACATTTTAGCTCCAAATTATGCACATTGTGTGAATTAAATTAATTAGGGAATTCATTAAGAAATACTGCTCGCGCAAATGAGTATAATATTTAGTTATGTGATGTAATTTTCTTTCATTGTTAGTACTAATTTGTTTCATAACACTTCCTGCGGTGGTTCCCCCTCTTCTCCTCCCCTCCCTGTATAAACCATGATGTATGTAATTTGTTAGCCATTTAATTAATTATGATTAGAATTAGTGAATATATGGCTTGTTTTGACAGATGGTTCCCATCAGTGAGACCTTTGCGCAATTAACTTCTTATTTCTTTCTGTTTGGGTTTTTGTAGAAAACCATGCAACACGAGCATTATTTACAAGCTCTTCTCAGAATACATCAAATAAGGAATTATCTATAATTTAGCCAATAACCCAAAGCATTTTATGCTTTGCTCGGCTAGTTTCTCACTTAGTGATGGTTTCACTGAAGTCTAATTGTCAGGATTATTGCTGATTCCCTCACTAAATGAGAGTCATAAAACTTTTATTGGTCGCTTTACCAGATTTTTACCCTTGATGAATAAAGTCACTGACTTATACACCTAATTATTTGCTGGTTTACTCTTAGCAAGCTATTTTAGGCTATATTTACCATCTCAAGTGTCCTTTCTTTAGCCAGAAATGTTAAAGAGAAAATCTGGGAAGCTGTTTGCTGTACCTGTGTCAGTCCACAAGATGGAGCTTTAGCTCTGCTCAAATAAAGGAAGTGGTTTCAGTTTACAAAGAAAAGTGCAACAAGAACCAACAGATTTTACCAATTGCTAAATATAAGCTTACAAATTGAAAAAAATCATGCCACAAAATAAACGAATYAGTTTGTAAAGTATTGTCTGTCATCATTTTTATGTCCTAACCCCTGAACTGCATGCAGTCATGAAACAGGCGTAGGTGCATTGTTGTCTAACAAGGTATAAAATCTTAAAATCCTTTAGGTTGGCAAATAAAAAAGATCAAATGTTATCTTTCTAATTCTTTCTTTAACGTCTCTTTAAATTTGGCAAAAAAAAAAGTTACGGTAAACATAAGTAGGTATACATTTAAAAAAGTTTTATGTATTTCAAAATAAGCTTATTTAAATTTTTTTAGTGCACTTAGATGAAAACAATAAAATAAACAAAGAAAAAAAGTGCTACTCTGAATACACTGGTGTGTTTGCACATATAGGAATATTTATACGAGTTGTAATTTATTTGTAATTATTTTATTTAAGTTTTTCTGAAATGTCTTTTTTTTAAATCAAATTGAATGCAACCCCCACCCCCTGTTAGAAGACCCCAGCCCTAATCTTCCAGGTGACATGAAGGTGATACAGATTTGGCTCCCACTGGATACAGCTTAATGTCTGACATAAAAAATAACTACATAATTTGTCTCAATCCAGAGGGCTGACTTGGCATGGACGGCAGCGGTCCTAAATGTCACCCTATAATGAGTTCTGGCCAAAGGTACAGAGTTAGGACAGTGCCCGCTGGCACCTGTGATGCCCACTGGCTAGTTTTTTACCCCACAGCCATTTGGACAAAGCCCGGTTTTCTTTGTGCACACTGCCGTACATGATTTGCATCCAAACAGCGAAGAAAAGTTTCAGTGTTATGAAGTTTCATTTCACCCCGCCAATGGAGTCAGAATGAAGAATTTAATGTGAAACAAAACAGAAAAGAATCCATCATCTAAGCTGTAATGGTAGAGAAAGTGAGCAAATGTGCCAAAGCTCACTATCATTTTAGTAAACATACACAGAAGAGATAAAGCCTTTATTACGTATAATCTCTCAGCCTCCTCAGGTCTAAAGATAGACATGACTAAATTCAGTATAGACTAAAATTACTGCATTTTACACAGAATTATGSACCAAAGTGTCACGTTCTCAAATGAATGCAGGAAGTCTTTCAGTTTTGAGGAACTTGACTTCTTTTGTTTGACTGCCACGGGACCTATTGGCAACACGCTGCGTTCATTATCTTACAAAGGCACAGGAGATGAGGGAACATTGTATCTAWATTAACTTTTTCTATTTCCCGGTGAATGAAATCAATTCCATCCTTTTATGTTTCTTTTCATCTGCCTTTTGTCTTGTTGTGGAATCTTTTCTCCTTCTCTCTCATTCATCTGTTTTGCCCTTTCCTTGATCTGATAGCATTAAACATATAATTAAGTCATAAAGGAGGGGACTGATGAGTGTAGCAGATGGTAATTGCGTCCTACATTTGAATGAAATGATATGCATTGCTACAATTTACAGCCTTCGCCTCATATTTTATTCAGCAACCTTTTATCTCTTTTCCCGCAGAATTATTCTGCAATAAATTTAGACATCTTATCAATAGCTGGAGTGATAGTGGCAGCAACATGGGGGAAAAAAACGAGGCTCCGACGTTTTGCGCTGTTTAAAATAATTTTCCATAATAAAGGAGCTATCAGAGCAGCTCCATCACTGTAGAGGGGCGGATATTCCTGCTCCTGATGAGGTTGCTGTTGGTTTGTGGACAACCTGTCACTCTCCTGTTAGTCTGAAGAAATGTGAAAGGACAGAAGGGAATGGGTTGGTGAAGTTCAGTGTATGCATTTGTCACAGTGACAATATGGTGCAATATTCCAGAAAGCAGAGACAAACACATGATGATAACAAGTTGCTCACTTGTTTACAGGTCTCACAAGAATAGTTTTATAAAAGGAGTAAGTTTGATATTGCTTTTCTGATCCAATACAGTCATAAATACAGTGAGCTCATCCTGAGCTCATATTGATGCTGCACAAGAAGAAAGTAAAGTGTGAAACTTTGAAGCTAAAAGGTCCCTCTATTTGGTAGGCATTTTATGAGGTAATATTCTTCCAGAGGCTACGTTTATTTGTTTTAATACCACAGTAAAGTACTTGATTTATTTCTTTTTTTAATTTACCTGTTTATTTTTAAGAGTTCAGATAAGCATTCCAATAGTTTTATTAACTGTTACCTTCAAAATTACCCAAAACCTGGATGTGTTCCTGAAAACAGTTTAAACTAAACAAGCGATGGGAGATCCACATGAATAAAATAAACATTTTGTTAATTTATTAATTTAAATACAGTATATTTTGCATGTTTCATGAGTTAGCAAATGTGATAAAAACTTTAAAATTAAAACAAGAGAATTATGCTACTTTTAAAATACTTTGGAATAAGGTAAACCCAACAAAAGTGAAAATTCAAAACATCTAAATGACAACCAAACTAAACATGTCAGAATCCATCTTTTGTTGGTTTCATTACAGTCTTTGCCACCCTGCCACGCTCACTTTCACCTGTTCCCAGTCTTCAGCTCAGCTGTTCCTCATTACCTCGTTACCCTCCATCTTTAAAGGGATCCGTGATTAGTTGTAACATTGGACTTTATTTGATAAACATATATTTTAACTGTAAAATAAAGACTGTAAAAATACCGTAGGATGTTTAGTTTTCATTATTTTTAAACTAAAAGTTTAAAAATATATTACATGGATGGGGCCATTTTATTTACACGCAAAGCATTCTGGGTAAATGATGACGTGGATAGGTCATTGGTGTGAGGCTGCTAGTGAGCTATATCCACCCTGAAGGTTAATCTTGGACAATATCTGATGATTGACTCTTTTAAATGAAACCAGAGAGCGTTGACAGAGAGGAGAAGGTAGAAATGACTCAGCCTGTAACTGAAAATATGGATGGAGGACAACAGAGCTGCTTCATGGAAGAAGAACCTCAGCTTAGCCTGTTAGCTTTAGCATTAGCCCCGACGCTATCACCATTTAAATGTATTAGCTCAGCGCTACACATTCTCCTCTCATCACTGAGGTCCTCCATCCACATGACAGAGAGGGGAACACAAAAATGACTCAGCCTGCAACTGAAAATATGGATGGAGGACCTCAGTTTAGCTTGTTAGTTTCTTGCGCTAGTAATACATATAAGGCGATATAGTGTCGGTGCTAGCGCAAAGGCTAACAGGCTAAGYTGAGGTTCTTCTTCCATGAAGCAGCTCTGTTGTCCTCCATCCATATTTTCAGTTACAGGCTGAGTCATTTCTACCTTCTCCTCTCTGTCAACGCTCTCTGGTTTCATTTAAAAGAGTCTATCATCAGATATTGTCCAAGATTAACCTTCAGGGTGGACATAGCTCACTCCGAGGACCTATCCACATCATCATTTACCCAGAATGCTTTGTGTGTAAATAAAATGGCTCCGTCCGTGTTTAGATATATTTTTTAAAAAATTACAAAACTAAACAGCCTACAGTATTTTTACAACCTTTATTTTACAGTTAAAATCAATGTTTATCAAATAAAGTCTAATGTTACAATTAATCAGGGATCCCTTTAAAACCTCCATATCCAGTGAAATATTCATTGTTGCATTATTGTTTTTTGTACAACAGTTCTGTCTTATTTGTCCTCTGTGTGATTGTTCCTCAGCCTGGAAGCTTTTAGTTTTTTGTTTATAATAAAATAAATTTAATTTTAAGTTTTTTTTGCAGTAGTCTGCATAAGGTCTTATTCGCTTACCCGGCGGTGACAGAACAAACCAATCTGAAAGAACACAAAACTATTTGATGTCTGATCCGACCACATGCAAACAATAAGACAAGCTGAACAGAATAATTACTAATTACAAACTAGTACTACATTACTGAAACTAAACATATTTCTAATAAAACTAGAAGCAGAGGCAGACAAAGATTCATGCTGATGATTTTTTTTATAGTTATGTTTCAGAAARCACCCTTGAAAAACACTGTAGATGTTGGCAAACAGTTGGTGCATCACCATCACCATGTGGTAGTGTTAACAGCACATTAGTGTGGTGTAATGGGGGCGGGTGGGGATGGAGTGGATTAGTGAGACTATGGTGTGGAAGCCAAGAGAGGACATGTTTGGTGATTTATTTTCACGGCAAGTTATTTATCTCAACTCAAGATAACTGAGCTTGCTTTCTCACTCTGTCTGGCTAATCTCTTTGCTTATTTCAACTCTCAATGGCTAGACATAATTTCAAAATAAAATGAATTTTTATTTTTGTCAGAAATAAACAGTTATGCTGGCAAGGAAAGTGGTGTAACAAAAGAACCATTTCAGCACCATAATCGTCTAAATATTTTGTGACAAAAAATAATTTTCCTTGTTAATTCCTTATTTGCTTAATAAAACAAAGCTTGTTTTTTGCATAAAGATAAGGAGACTATAGCTTCGCTATTTTGAGATAACGTGATCTTGGGAAAATCACATCAAAATGAGCAAAAAGTATGACTGTTATGTCACATGATATATTCAAGTTTATGTACTTACTGACAAAAAAGAGGATAAAAATATTGWATTGCCCATTTTTAAGGTTAACTTTCAGCATTTCAGTGCTTCTATGCATGCAAGATCAATGTAAGTTTATAACACTAGGAGTTTTTAACAATACATCATGCAGCAGTTCTGAACTGAAAATATGAAATGGCACTTAGCAAATTTATTGAGGATAGTGGCTTCAATTTTCCCCACATCTAAAAACAATAATTTGACACACATACAGCGGGTAAAATAAGTACTGAACACGTCACCATTTTTCTCAGTAAAAATATTACTAGAGGTGCTAATGACATGAAATTTTCACCAGATGTTGGTAACAACCCAAGTGATCCATACATACAATAAATCAAACCATAAATGTCCAGAAATGAAGTTATTTGTAATAATGTGGAATGGCACAGGGAAAAAGTATTGAACACATGAAGAAAGGGAGGTGTAAAAAGGCCTGGAAAGCCAAGACACCAGCTGAACTCTCTCAGTAATTAGAAAGCAAGCCTGCCCCTTGTCAGTGCAAGTTAATATCAGCTGGTTCAGTCCCAAATGATGGCCAGGTATCACACAAGAAACATCTGATGATGGGTAAAAGTAAAGAGCTCTCTCAAGACCTTCACAACCTTATTGTTGCAAAGCATAATGATGGCATCGGTTACAGAAGAATGTCTAAACTTCTGAAGGTTCCAGTGAGCACTGTTGGGGCCATAATTCAGAAGTGGAAAGAACATYATTTCACCATAAACCGACCACGACCAGATGCTCCTCACAAGATTTCTGACAGAGGAGTGAAAAGAATTATCAGAAGAGTTGTCCAAGAGCCAAGGACCACTTGTGGAGAGCTTCAGAAAGACCTGGAATTAGCAGGTACGATTGTTTCAAAGAAAACAATAAGTAATGCACTGAACCACCATGGCCTGTACGCACGCTCACCACGCAAGACTCCACTGCTGAAGAAACATCATGTTGAAGCTCCTTTAAAGTTTGCTGCACAACATTTAAACAAGCCTGTGAAATACTGGGAGAATATAGTCTGGTCAGATGAGACCAACATTGAACTGTTTGGATGCCAGAATACACATCATGTTTGGAGGTCAAATGGCACTGCACATCAGCCCAAAAACACCATACCAACAGTGAAGTTTGGAGGTGGGAACATCATGGTGTGGGGCTGTTTTTCAGCATATGGTACTGGCAAACTTCAAATAATTGAAGGAAGGATGAGTGGAAAAATGTACAGAGACATTCTTGATAAAAATCTGCTTCCATCTACCAGGATGATGAAGATGAAACGTGGCTGGACATTTCAGCAAGACAATGAGCCCAAACACAAAGCCAAGGAAACTCTCAGTTGGTTTCAGAGAAAGAAACTAAAGCTGCTGGAATGGCCCAGCCAATCACCTGACCTAAATCCAACAGAAAATCTATGGAAAGAACTAAAGATCAGAGTTCATAGAAGAGGTCCACGAAACCTTCAAGATTTGAAGACTGTTTGTGTGGAAGAATGGGCCAAAATCACACCTGAGCAATGCATGCCACTAGTTTCTCCATACAGGAGGCGTCTTGAAGCTGTCATTGACAACAAAGGCTTTTGTACAAAGTATTAGATAAATTTCAGTAAGTGTGTTCAATACTTTTTCCCTGTGCCATTCCACATTATTACAAATAACTTCATTTCTGGACATTGATGGTTTGATTTCTTTGTATGTATGGATCACTTGGTTGTTACCAACATCTGGTGAAAATTTCATGTCATTAGCACCTCTAGTAATATATTTACTGAGAAAAAATGGTGACGTGTTCAATACTTATTTTACCCGCTGTACTTAGTGCTAAATAATTGCAAAACTGTCAGAATTTATTGGTTTTACCTGTAAATGTCCAGGTAAAATCTAGCTGGAGATGAAGCACAGCCACCTTACTTGGTTATCAAACTTCCACATGGATCCTTCACTCATGTGATCATTTGCACCTTCAGTAATTCCTCATAAAAACTTCACTCCAGTTGAGTGGAGGGTTGCCAGAAGGCGCTTTTTGTTCCGCTGACATGCTTTCCTTTCACCAGTCCCTGGTGAAGTGCTGGACTCCACTGATATTTGAGAACTGGTAACGGGGGTGATATAGGTTTAATTCTCATGTTCCCTTCGACCTGCCAAGTACAGGCATTGGCTGCCAGCTGGAAGGCTTTCGTTTTTAGATGAGAATGGGAGTTGGGGGGGGGGGGTATTAGCAGGGGCAGAAGCGCGGAGGGCAAGTATACAGTACAAATACAAGTGCCTCTAGACCTTGAACGCGCTACACAAGTGCTTTTCACATTTACACACCGCAGGCACTTAGTGTTTTGTCGTGATGCAGGTCCATTACCTTTAAGTACATGTGCTTGTGTTTGGTCACCTGTTTTTACAGCATTTCTACCTTGAAAGGAATCTACCCGGGGTGACCCAGCTCTATTTATTGACGCCTTCTGAGTTTCCACTTGCTGGTAATAGACTGGAAAACACAGATAATATGTTTGATCGATCAACATGAACATATTTCATTTGTTGGGATCAATAACAGTTTACAGTTGACAGAGCCCAAAGAACTACTTTTATTTGTGCTTTTTGATTGAAGTTGTCTTGGCAAGCCGGCAACGCGCAGCACTGCAGACCAGGCCCATGTGGCAGGCATGGACTCCTCTGTTCTATTATTGCCTGCAATCTGTATTTAAAACTAATATCAGTGTGTGCTGTGTGGCTTGGGGCAAAAGGCACCAAACCAATCTGATATACAGCATGTGTTTGTTTTCAGTTCCTTGTGATGGGAATTAGAATGTGAAAAATAACAATTCCCATACATTTTTCACCGGAACCATTTTTTCATTTGAGGGTGTAATGATTAGATTTTTTTTTGTCCAGAAGCGCGATTTGTATTATGCTTTTTGCTGTGTTCGAAATATAATAGAAAAGTGATGTGGAACCAAAGGGAAAAAGAGGAAATTAACTGACGTGGAGGAGAAAGACGTATCCTAGGCTCAACCTTTTGCAGTTTTCTTCATGTTTCCACTTTTCATGATCATGCTCTGTGGAACACCCTGCAGACATGAGAGCCTTTGCTCTGTGTCGTACGGTCCCTGGCCGGGCCRCTACCTTCTGCACACACAGACAAAACAGCATGAGATGGGAAGTCCACATGGATAACCATTTACTATGGTAGGTGTTGCTTCAGGCAAGTTCTATTCAGGGGGGATTTACTGTGCATGTAGCTACAAAAACCCTCTTATAGATGTGTTCTTCTAAACCTGTTTCCTTTGGAGCCGTAAACAGGTTCATGTCAGACACAGTTTAAAACTACTGTTTTTATTTCAGAACTTACAAATATATCAGCAAAGCTTTTCTGCAATGTCTTGTCAAGTCTTTTCAAAAAAAGCCCTTGCACTCCCTCRGGCTTTTTTCTGGTCCCGAATCTCCAAAGAATTACTATAAATGTAATTACTGACAGTATTCCCCAAATGCACCGCTTTATCCTAAACAATGTGTGCATGCGTCAAAATTGTGCATCTTAAAGTTTTATTAGAAATCAATATCATTCAAATTGCTCAGCAAAGGACTTCATGCATTTTTACTCATTTATTCAACACAAATTATGATTTTGACAACATTTCTGCCCATCATCAGTTGTCACCAGCCTTCAATGTTTACTCTGATTCTAACCATTTAACCACAAATCTTTAAATCAGAGCAATACAGCCCAATGTTGGGTACCTGCAGTGTTGTATAAAGTACCTCAAAGTGATACTTGAGTAAAAGTACAAATACCTTGTTAAAACTACTTTGGTATAAGTTAGTCTTCTCCAGAAATATTACTTGAGTAAAAGTCTTAAAGTATCTGATATTTTTTGTACTTAAGTATCAAAAGTAAATTTCTGACACAAAATCTACTTAAGTATTAAAAGTAAAAGTACTGAGTAAAAGTGAGCAGTTAGATTTTCCAAAACGACATTTATTGGGAGGTGACTTCTCCAAAAAATATTTTTTCTAACAGCGTGCAGCTGTGATTGGTTGTTTACAAGCTAATACTGTGACAATGGTATATATTTATACTTCTCATCCAACCACAATTAAATTCACTCTATCCAGGAGACACAATTTATCAGGGTAGTATTTTTTAAGTAATAACAACTCAGAATAAAATAAGAGTAACGACTTTCTACTTCTTACCTTTTTAAAAAATGTAGTGAGTAGAAAGTACAGGTAATTGTGTAAAAATGTAATGAGTAAAAGTAAAAAGTACGCTGAAAAATAATTACTCAAGTAAAGTAGAGATAAACAAAGTTTCTACTTAAGTACAGCAACAAAGTATTTGTAC
>NW_013952554.1:341126-345096 GCF_001266775.1 Austrofundulus limnaeus
CTCACTCACTCACTCACTCACTCACTCACTCACTCACTCACTCACTCACTCACTCACTCACTCACTCACTCACTCACTTGGATTGTGAAAGAGTGAATGAATGAATCTGATAGCAAAAGTTGGAGAGAAAACACATTTTCGGAAAGAAGACAAGAGCAAGTATATTTATTGTGACAGTTATYAAATATTTTGGGATTTGTTATCTTGAGAAAATGTGGTTTCTTTTTTTCCCCATGGGCCATCCGGACTCTGAACAGCAGCCAAACATCCTGAGTGCAATAACTACTTTATTATTAGTTTTGTCTCTATTAAATATCAATGTTGTCCTATATGTCTTTCTTGGTTCACTTTCATTGTACAGGCTTGTGCAATGGCCATGTAGATCTATTCTATTCTATTCTATTCTATTCTATTCTATTCTATTCTATTCTATTCTATTCTATATACATTATGCGTGTGTGTGAGTTGGATGTGAGGCTCTTTCCATTATGATCATTTGATCCTTTCCTGTAACACATTGATTCTTGATTCTTGCCCCTTTAATTAAAATAATAATAATAATAAAAGAACCAGAATAAGGCACATAAAAAAGTGACCAAAATGTTATTTAGCTTTTTATATGACACGGATTGCTCTCACTCCAAACATTTAGTTTTACTGTAAAACCTCGTTCAGTTTGTGACCCTCAGCCCTGTACATTACAGCCGTAATGACCGGTGCTTCTGGTGACAACGTTGCCTTTTTGCAGCCTGCTTTCACTTTGTGCGTGTGATTGCTGTGAGGCTGTATTCGCAAGGAAGGGCAAATACTTGGAGGACAATGCATTAAGACTGCTGGACCCTCTGCCTCAGCTTTGGCACAGGTTAGAGAGAGGCATGAGATGCATATTGTTTGTGTTCATTTGAATAAGGACAAATGTCAGATTTCCATGGCTCCRGGCAGCCTGCATGTTAGATGATCAACTCTTTTGGGCCCCTGCATGTGGGGTCATCAGTAGCGCTTCCAGGTCACTGTCACTGCATGGTGGTTTGAGGCCATAATTGACCTTTTGACAGAGAACAGGGAGACAGCATTTCTCTCAGGGCAAGAATAATCATTTTAGATTTACTTGTGGCTGTGCTCGTGTTTGCTAATTAAAATGTTTGTTCTTTTACAAATAGATGTCTTATCTGAGATACATGTTTTCTTTGGTATGTTGTTGATTGTGAATAGAAAAAAGATATGAAAAGTGGAAAAAAAGATCAAACTTAAATTGATGGTCCTTTATTTGTTCTTTCATTTTCGATCAAGGGCTTAAAACAATTTGTGCATCAGTCATTTTGGATGTCTTAAATGAATGGGAATATTTAGACTTGTTCTTTATTTAGCTACTATTTTGGGTATGCATGAACAACTGAGTTAGTTCATCTCACTGCATACTGTAAAAGTGCCTCAGTTTCCTGTTGTCCTGGCAAGTATGGCTGCAGAGAAAGGTTGAACACTGCCTGTAACTCACAAGCCCTTGAGCTCCCTCAGGCATTTTTCTTTTCCAGTATCTCCAAAGAAGCGTGCATTTACCCTTGACTGCTTGCTGTACCTCACAACATAACACCCACAGCTATGTCTCTCTTTGATAGCCTTTAACAATAACTTTTATTCACACTGTTTATTCTTCTTTTCCCTGCATATAATGCCTATACAGTCTTGTGTATTTTCTCTTACTTGATGTTTTATTCTCATCCCTCTTTATCCAAATAACAACTTAAGAAGTTGTGGACTTTAGTACTGTCTAACTCAATAAAACACATATTTCTATACTCATTCAGTGGTTGAGGTGAGGTACAGTATTTCAGGCTCTAGATGTCAAATCCAACTGCATGATTTCAAGAATGTAGGAAAAGGCTTCCAGCATCGTTGTTCAAGTCTTTTGAGTATTTACACAAAAAGGAAAAGAAAAGGGGGAAAAAAGGCAGCATGAATGCCAAGGGCCAGGCCTTTGAGACCACAGTGTTATATTATTAATTAAAATACACGTCGCCTTGTTGCCCATGGGTATACAATGAAACACACTTGATTGAATCAGGTAGTGGCAGCCGGGGCCTTTTTGTATTTTGCGCTTGAAGGGATGAGAGAAATTTGAGCTTGGTTGTGTTGCTCTACACACGAAAACATGTTTAGAGAATCAGTCGTGAGCTGTCACTGAGCACCGAACATTTCTCAAGCAGCAACCACATTTGTGAAGTTTTTTTCCCCTTGTTTTAGGATTTATACAAAATCTATTTCTAGATTTTTTTGTTGCAACAAAAAATTATTAGTGATACTCGCCAATTCATTCATACATGGTGCAATGGTAGGGCGGCCAATTTGGAACTGAAAAGTCGCAGGTTTGATTCCCTGCCATCCCTATTTGTTATGGTGTTCTTGAGCAAGCCCCCTGCAGCACGTGTACTTCATGTGGAAAGTAGAGCCCAAATTTTGTCAGGGTAACACACAACGAAAATACATCTATAATTTTCAGTGCCTTCTTTGTTTAAATAAGACATATCATGTAAATCCACCTTTTTAGCCATTAAATGCATTTTGTTATGTAGTTTGATTGCAGAAAATTTGAATTTAGCCTCTCCCAGTGCTGCGTAGATATCTTTGTTTTCTGTTTGGGTCAAAAATTTCAACCCTTTCAGTTTTCTGTATTTTCTACGATGTCTTCTGAACTATTACRTCAAAGTTTTTGCGACAGAACTGCCAAATAAGGCCTGGACTTACCAGCTTCTCCTCTCGCTCTGGGTCAGACTCTGCGGCTCCAACATGTAAGGCTGGATAAACAAGTAAGTAACTCATTTTTATTGCACCTTTCCCAGTCAAGTAGCCACAAAATTCTTCACAATAAAACTTCACAATTAACCACAACAGAGCATATAAAATACATATACAAATGATAAAACATTAATAAGGCAACACGGAAGTTCATACAAACATGCTAAAAGTCTGCTTAAAAAGGAAGGTTTTAAGCTGCTTTTCAAAATTTTTCAAGTTGGGTCGAGACAAGATGAGATGAGATGAGACGGGTCTTCTGTTGACATCTTTTAATTAATTTGTAAATAAAATATTTCTGTGCCATTATATAGTTGTAAACCGCTCTCTCAAACTGGAATGGACCAGTCTGGAAGCTGGAGGGGGGCGGGATGTGAGGTGCCTCGTTTAGATTTAAAGAGACAGCCTCAAAATGAGTTGATCTGAGACACACCTCAGAAAAGGGGTGAAAGAGGGGCTTGTGGAGTTACAATAAGGAGGAATTCAGTCCAAATCATTGCAGTTCCATTTTATATAGACCCCATTTGAAGGATTTAAATGTGAAAAAATATTGAATATTGTCACGGTCCGTGTATCTGTTTTGAGTTTTTTATTTATTTATCTATTTTTTTGTCTACTCTTCTGGTTTCTGTACTCATCTTTTTTCTGTTTGCCTCCTCCTCCGTGTCTCTGCTCAAGCTTTGCCCACTCACACCTGCTCCTCATGTTTCTCTCCCAGGTGTTTCTCGTAAGTTCCCCTTTGTCTCTCTAGCTGTACAGTGGCKCAGAGGAAAGCACTCCAGAGGGTCATAAAGGTGGCTGAGGACATTGTTGGGTGGCCGCTCCCCTCTCTGGAGGAATTACATGGGTCCCATCTCCAGAGTGCACGACACATACTCTGTGACTCATCACACCCTGGGAACAGTTTGTTTGTCCAACTACCAYTGATTTGATTTTGATTTGATTTATTGATTCAACAGGAAAAGATTACTAAAAATCAAGCCTAACTCAGCATAATTGCTGTTTTACAGCAGGTTCCTGTTCTGCAGCACATAAAACACTCAGAAATACAGCATCACAATCACATCATTATACACCATAGACACAAAGACAAACAAGCATAGCAATTACATAAAATTAGAATTCAGACCAAATATTTAAGTATTATTGTAACCAACAAGACAAATTAAGTCATATATAT